>NW_026057929.1:0-133884 GCF_023721935.1 Panthera uncia
TCATTGAAGCACTACTTGTTTGAGAGAGAGAGAGAGAGAGAGAGAGAAAGAAACAACTTATTCTTCTGTAAGATCACATTAATATGTGATGTATGTCATTTATTCATAGAACATTACATCACAGTGAAAAATGAATGAAATAAAGCTGTATCAACATGAATGAATCTCAAAAACATAGCGCTGAAGGGAAAAAAGAAATCCTTAAAAACAAAGAGTATCATTGTTGCGAATTCTTGTAATAGAGAGTATGATGGTATAAGTTTTTAATATATACAAATGGAATGAAAGATCAAAAGATTGCATATAAATGACTTCTACCAATTCCCTCTGTGAAGAAAGATGGGGAGAGGAAACAGAAGGGAAGTGGGCTTCCATATATATGCCATGTTTTTTAATTTAAGACAAATATTACAAATGTTACTATCTATTACATCCTGATGGCAAACAGTAGATGTATGTTATGCTCTTTTCTATATGTTTGAAATATTTTAGAATAAAAATGGCTTTATGAGAAAGATAAGAGGCAAAGAAGCAAAACACACACCTCTATTTCTTAAAAGCTTAAAGCTAGAGAGTAACCTTTCAGAAATATTTAAACCAGTTTCTAACTTTGTCGGGGGTGAACCCAAAAGTTTTGTCACATTGTGTGATTCTTGCTTGTCCCATGGCATTTTTATGCTAGATTTTTATTGCCGATCTTCAAATAAGTATGCTTATGACAATATAAAACATGTTGGATCATTGGGGTGCTTGGGTGGCTCAGTTGGTTGAGCATCTGACTTCAGCTCAGGTCATGATCTCTAGGTTCGTGGGTTCATTCGAGCCCCACATCGGATTCTGTGCTGCCAGCTCAGAGCCTGCAGCCTGTTTCAGATTCTGTGTCTCCCTCTCTGTCTCTGCCCCTCCCTCGCTCACACTCTGTCTCTCTCTGTCTCAAAAATAAATAAACATTTAAAACAATTAAAAAAACATATAAAAAAACATGCTGGATTGCAAAATTACCAATTGTAGCCTCCTCCACTTTTACTATGATAATCTGGTTCTTTTAATTGATTGGTGTGTGATTGAGGGTGTCTAGACGAGTGTATAACTATTCTTTCCACCCCATTCCCAAGGTGTGGAGAACTTGGAAAAAATACCACTACCTTACACCTCGGCATGGGGATAAATCTATCTTTCTGCTATTAGAAAATTCACATTCCTGATGAGATGCCTTAGATATCAGGGAGACTCCTTTCCACTGAGGTACATGATTATTAAAGTAGATTTTTAAACTACAGTGATTGCTAATAAAGCATTCTTTAGAAGTTACTACATGATGTGTTTATAGCTACTAAATTATATTGCTTGCATATGTGAATAATTGACATTGTAGATGAAAATGATCAAAAGTATTTTGCCATTTCCAATTAAATCAGTACACAGGTCTAACAGAAAAAACATAATGACTATTTGTAAAAATCGTCAGTTAATGACCAGAAATTATTCACAGATCAGGATCCTGGATGAACTACACTTTCCGCTTCAAGGGCAAGCCCTTTCATTTGTTCTTCGTAAGACCTGATACTGTTAATGGTGGGGTTAGAGTCTACCTGTAATAGATGTTTATATGTGTTAAGGGGGAGAACTAATAATATGTCATGATTTTATGATATTTTATGGCCAGTTTAGTGGCCCACATAAATTGCCCTGGAGATCTAATCATATTATTTAGAGAGCTGATGCTGCACAGGAAGTGAAACAGTTTTCCTCATAACAAGCCTCCCATGGACCTGACTTATTGTCTGAGGGCTCATCTCTAGTGAACTCTGGCATTCAGTTTCAAAACCGTTCAGACACCCAGTGCTGCCCACAAAGGCTCTAATGATGGTGATGATTTTCACGGCGTGGGCACTTGTCGCAGTGAACTAAACTGAGACCGTTCTATATTTCACATTAGTCCTAGAACAGCTTTTGATGTTAGCAGTGTTAATCACAACCAACTTGGGTTGGATTCAAAGTGACCTCGAAGAGCTACATTGTACATCCTGTTATCAATTCCCTTGAGGGAAGGCATTATGTGCTAACACATCCACATCAATGGAAAGCATGTCCTTTGATTACCCCTTATGTGTACAGACTTCTGGTAGAGTCTATGACTAACAATGGGGCTGCATCTAATGTTCTAGTTAATGTTGTCTGGAGATAGCACTTCAAAACAGAAAAGGATTTTGCCCTATAAAAGACATTGCCATAATTATCATAGTCATTGGATCCATGAATTTTTAGAGGTATGGCTTGTATAAGACTTAATTGTCTCTGTAGAATAAAATATAAGAAATTTTATTAGCTTAGATGTAAAATCGCAGATTGGGAGAAATAAAATGGAAAAGTGCAAAAACACACAAGTTAGGAATGTTTTTTTGCAATTATTTCCCATTTTCCAGGTTGATGGTAAGACGTAAGTTAAACGTGGAAGATAATGCACAATGGAAGCATGCTTTTCTATGCACTCACAGCCACTCATAAGGAATTAGTTTTCCTCACTCATCCCAGTGGATATCTGGTGTATTATCTTCACAAAGGACACTGATAGTGGTATGAGAACCATGTTTATATCAGAGGGATTAATTAGCTTATGTTTCAATTCCCACAGGGGAGGATCAGAAAAAAAAGATTTAAATTTGATGCTATATAATGTTATTTATTTAAAAAAAAAATGTGTGTGGGAGGGAGCTACTGTACTGTAAAGGAGGGATATTCTGAAAGGTCTGTGGCATTCTGACTTTAAATTCAAGCACTGAACAGGGCTAGTAAGTAAGAAATTCTCTAGAACTTGCTAATCAAAGAGCAGTCTGTAGACCACAGCATCAATATCACCTGGCGGAATTTCAAGCTCTATTCCACACCTTCTGAATCAGAATGTGCATTTTACATTCTGCACATGGAGCACTCAATCTGCACATTAAAGTTTCAAAAGCGCTACTCTAGAATGAGTTAAAGAAAATTTCAGAAGATTTTCTAGAGAGTTGTTTACTTTCCTCTAGGAAAGTAAAGGGACAGAGGGCCAAGAGGCCTACCTGACATTTGTGTCAGAAACTAAAAGGCTTAGAGCACCCATATACTCACAGTCAGCAGATCATCATTAATATCACTAAATGCATGGGAGACTGAATTGCCTACTCTTCCAGTAGGAAAGCATCTTTTATCAGTATCAGTTTTCTTGGAGAAATTTGTATTACATTTAATTATGATTGGTGATGATAGCAACACATCAAACAAAGACTGTTTCAGGCAAAGACTTCCAAAGAGTGTGTGATTAATTACCTGGGGAGAAAAAAGACCCATGAAGAAAAGGCTTCTCATTAGGAGTTCCAGTCCTAGCACGCAGGTTCAAGAAAACAAGAAAACTATAATCTGACTGACTGGAGGGGCAGTTTCTCTCAAGATGGAATAGACAGAATCTATACCCTAGAATACATTCTTATGCTTCTTAACTAATTTATATCTCAAAACATTTTTTCCTAACAATATGATATGTCATTGGAGTGTCCTCAATTAATGTAACATTATAATGAATTTGTTTATGAACAACTATCTTGTAGCTACTGTAGGGAATATATAAATCCCCATTTCTACCTTAATTTCAACATCCTGAATTATACCAAAACAGGTGGTATACATTAGACTCCTCTTGTTGTAAGTTACAGAAACCAAACTTGAATTTTTTTAGGAAAAAAAAAGAACAATTTACTAACTGAGAGAATACAAGAAAAATCTTAAACAACATACACAACTTTGGCAGGATGCAGGGAGAATTTAAAACCAACTGGAACCAGTAACTCAAAACATTTCCAGGACTTTCTCTGGCTTTTACCATCTTTGACTTTGGGTGAGCTTCATTTTATTTTACCTTGAAACAAATTTTGTCTATGGGTTCAGAAACAAGACAATTGAAGTCTTATTTCTCTGTTACTACCACTGAAGTAGGGTTGACAGTTACCTTCTATGATCTTAAATTCAAAACTTCAGATAAGATTTGGGTTTGCATGTTTGAGTCAGATGCTCTTGGAAAATCAATCAACTTTCATGCTGCAGGGGTCCTTGTTAGGATCAGGCTTTTACTTTGAAATGAGAAGCTATTGGACAGTAAGAATGTGACAATTCTGCAGGTGCTAATAGCATGGAGGGAAAAGAAGAACAGTTTTTTATAGAGGACAGATGGACAAGACAAAATAACTTGTGTCTACAGAATGTATACATATAGTGACTTTTAAAATAGATATCATACATAAATTACTTCTTCAGAGGGACAGATAAATGTTATCTTTGAAATACTGTAAGCTATGGCTTTAAAAGGAATTTCCTAAAGAACAAACATCCAAATTAGTAAGGAAGAACTTAAACTTCACTATTTGCAGATGACATACTATATATACAAAACCCTAAAGATTCCACCAGAAAAAACCACACTGGAACTGATGAATAAATTCAGTAAGGTCACAGGATACAAAATAAATATACAGAAACCTGTTGCATTTCTATACACCATTAATGAAGTAGCAGAAAGAGAAATTTTAAAAAATCCTATTTACAATTGCACCGAAAATAATAAAATACCTAGACACAAACTTGACCAAAGAGGTAAAAGACTTTCACTCTAAAAACTATAAAACATTGATGAAAGAAATTGAGGATGACACAAATGGAAATCCCAATGGATTGGGAGAATAAATATTGTTAAAATGTCCATACTACCAAAAGCAATATACACATTTAATGCAATTCCTATTAAAATAGCAATGGCATTTTTCAAAGAACTAGAACAAATAATCCTAAATGTATAGGGAACCACAAATGACCCCTAATAGCCAAAGCAATCTTGAGAAAGAGGAACAAAGCTGGACATATCACAATCCCAGATTTCAAGATATACCACAAAGCTATAGTAATCAAAACAGTATGGTACCGGCACAAAAGTAGACACATAGATAAATGGAACAGAATAGATAGCCCAGAAATTAACCCACAATTATATGGTCAATTAATCTATGACATAGGTGGCAAGAATATGCACTGGGAAAAAGACAGTCTCTTCAACAAATGATGTTGGGAAAACTGTATAGCAACATGCAAAAGAATAAAACTGGACCACTTTCTTACACCATACACACACACACACACACACACACACACACACACACACAAAACTCAAAATGGATTAAAGACCTAAATATGAGACTTGAAACCATAAAAATCTTAGAAGAAAACACAGGCAGTAATTTTTCTGATGTTGGCTGTATGAACATTTTTCTAGATATTCTGCCTAAGGCAAGGGAAGCTAAAGCAAAAATAAACTATTGGGACTATATCAAAACAAAAAGCTTCTGCATAGAGAGGGAAACAACAAAACAAAAAGACAACTACTGAATGGGAGAAGATATCTGAAAATGATATATCAGATAAGGGGTTAGTATTCAAAATATATAAAGAACTTATACAACTCAACACCAAAACCCCAAATAGTCGAATTAAACATGGGCAGAAGACATGAAGAGACATTTCTCCAAACAAGACATACAGCTAAACATCATTCATCATCAGGGAAATGCAAATCAAAACCACAATGGTATCACCTCACACCTGTCAGAATGGCTAAAACCAAAAACAAAAGAAGCAACAGGTGTTGGTGAGGATATAAAGAAAAAGGGACCCTCATGCACTGTTGGTGGGAATGAAAACTGGTGAAGCTGCTATGTAAAACAGTATGGAGATTTCTCAAAAAATTAAAATATAATTATCATTTGATCCAGTAATTTCACTACTGGGTATTTACCCAAAGAATCTGAAAACACTAATTCAAAAAGATATATGCACCCCTGTATGTAGTGCAGCATTATTTACAATAGCAAAATTATGGAAGAAACTCAAAATCCATCAAAAGATGAAGGGAAAAAAAAGATGTAGTATGTGTACACACACACACACACACACACACACACACACACACACACACACAGGAATATTACTCAGCCATAAAGAAGAATGAAATTTTGCCATTTGCAACAACATGGATGGATCTAGAGGGTATAATGCTAAGTGAAATAAGTCAGTCAGAGAAAGACAAATACCATATGATTTCATTCATATGTGGAATTTAAACAACAAAACAAAGAGGAAAACAGACACAAACAAAAAACCAGACTCGTTAAACATAGAAAACAAACTGGTGAGGAGAGGTGGGTGGCAGGATGAGTGAAATGGATGATAGGGATTAAGAGTATACTTATGGTGATAAGCACTGAGTAATGTATCAAACTGTTGAATCACTATATTATATACCTAAAACTAATATAACACTGTATGGTAATTATATTGGAATTAAGCAATAAAAATAATAAAAAGGGCATTTCTTATGTAAGTATATGAAAAGGCAAAAACATTATAACAATGTTTAATTTTAATTTTTGTTATATTATGCTGCAATGGAAGTTTATATAATAATAAAATAGAGACCATTCCAATATTTATTATTAGAAGAATGATTAAATAATTGAATGTAAATACTGTAGAATATCATGCAGTCATAGAAAAAAAGAGTAGTTAGACTGAATGCTAATGAATGAGTGAATGAATGAATGAGATCTTTACATGCTATTTAGAAAGAAAAAATAACTCATTGAGTGCAAATATCAAGCTGCATGAATTTATATATATATGTATATAAAATTATACACATCTATCTATAGCATGATTCTACTTATATTAAAACATATTAGTATATAATAAAAATACTAGGAGTATGGCACATTAATTAAGCACTTAACTATTTTCAAGCACTGTTCTGTACTTTTTACAGTTATTACCTAGTTGCTAATTGAATACTCATAACAACCCTGTGAAGTAGGTTTCAGTTTCTCCTTATGATTTGGGGTGTAATTATTATCCCTACTTAGAGCAGATAATTGATGGAGGCTACCAATGTGACTCCAGTTCCTGCATGCTAATGCATTTTGCTATGCAAGCTCTTAAATATGTGTGTATATTCACTCATCCATCCATCTATTCTTCCAAAGTTCACCGCTTCTGTTAAGGCCCTGGACTAAACTGACTAAGGTCTTGTCCTCACAGAGCGTACATTCTGGTGGGGGAAGGACAGACAACATACATATCTTTTATATGATGAATGTTACAAAAAAAAAAAAGGAAAAAAGAAAAAGAACTGGCTAGGGGATCAGGAAAGTCAAGGTCAAGACCGCTGTTTTAAGTAGACTGTTTGAGGTAGGCCTCACCAAGAATGTCATAGTTGACAAAAGACTTGAAAAAGGTCAAGCAATAAGCCCCAGGGATATCTAGGAGAAGACCTTCCCAAGAAGAGGTAACAGCCAGTACAATTCTTTTGTGATTGCCTTAATCTTCTCAACAAAGTAGGAAGCCATAGGCTTGATTTTCCTGGTATATTCAAGGAAAACAATGTCTCTAGAGAGAGTCTTTGGGGGTGAAGTGGCTTAGAAGGGAAAGTAAGATATAATATTGGAGAGGTAAGGGGAGAAGAGGGTGAATGGGGGACAGGTCACAGAGGGCATTGAGGCTGTTGTGTGAAATTCCCTTTAACCTTTATGCTATAGGTAACAATTTAATACACTATCTTTAAAAAAAAATCATGATATTCTAGTTCTATTTATCGATTTAATCAGATTTTTATGTACTTTTGTCTTTTTGTTTTAGCCTGAAGCACTCCTTTCAATATTTTTGGTAGGGCCAGTCTAGTGGTAGTAAACTCTGTCAGCTATAGTTTATCTGGGAAAGCCTTTATTTCTTATTCATTTCTGAAGGATAACTTTGCCAGATAGAGTATTCTTGGCTGCAGTTTTTATCTTTCAATATTTTAAAGATGTTATTTCATTCCCTCCTGGCCTATAGAGTTTCTGCTGAGAAATCTGTCAATTGCCTAATGGAAAGGGGGTGTACCTTTGCAGGCTACTCTCTTTTTGTTACCTCTGTCTGCCTTTATAATTCTTTCTTTATTGTTGGATTTTGAATTTTAATGTCATGTGTCACGGAGAAGGTCTTTTTGTGTTGAGATAATAAGGTATTTTATTAGTTTGGTGGACTTGTATATCCAGTTCTGTCCTCAGGTTTGAGAAGTTCTCAGCTATTATTTCTTTAAATATGCTGTCTGCTCCCTTCTCCCTCCCTTCTCTTTCTATGATACCCATTATTCTTACGTTGACTTTTCCAATGGAGTCAGATAGTTCTCAAGGTGTTTCTTCACTTAAAAAATCTTAGTTCTTTCTCCTCTTCCACCTGAATCATTTCTATATTTCTATACTCCAGCTTACTAATTCTCTCTTCTATATGATCTGCTCTATTTCCAGTGGATCCCTGCGCATTCTTGATTTCTTTTATTGAGTTTTTCATCTCCAGAATTTCTGCTTGGTTTTTTCTTAGAATTTTTAGAATTTATAATTTCAATTTCTTTGGTAAAGTACTCCTTATGTTCATTACTTTTATATCTAGATCACTGTATTGCCTTTCTGAGTTTTCTTGTAGCTCACTGAATTTCTTCACAACCATTTTAAATTCTTTATTAGCTCTCAATATTCCATGTCTTTGGGTTTGGTTGCTAGAATATTTTCATTTTCCTTTTGTGACTACCCATATTACAATGACTTTTCATGTTGTTTGATGAAAAGTGCCTCTGGTGTGGCATTTGAAGTAGCAAACATCTTTCCTATTTAGGTTTGTTTACTTTGATTCTAACAGTTCAACCAGTTGATAGTTAGTAGAGCCTTTTTGTCAGAAGGTGGCGCTAGAGCACAAGTTTTCAATTTCTCTTATTGGCGTTGATTCACTTCTGATGGGGAACACACACACACACACACACACACACACACACACACGTGAGGGGGGTGTGTACTTAGCACTTGGGGCTTTTGATGTGCCCGTAGCTAACAAGGGTATCCTCAAGGTGAGGGAATGGTGTCCCAGAGGTCTATGGGCAGTTCTCTTGCCTTCACTGGCAAACAGCAGAAGACCCTTTCCTTCAGTGCTCTTTTACATACTTCCCTCTCCTTCCCTGGCAACTTCTCACCCTAACCTCTCAAGTCACTCTTTCTTCAGTGAGAGTAACTGGCTCCTCCAGCTGGAAGTACATAGTATATGGCCATATGGCAGAGGATATCCCCACACACTGTCTTCACCCTCCACCTCCTCTGACAGAAAAGTTGTGCTGGCTCACTTGCAGACGTCATACCTTTTCTGCCATCATGTACCCTGCTGACACGGGCTCTGCCACTAGCTATGCCAACCCTTCACCCACTGAAAGTGGGTCCAATCCACCCACCTTGTTGAATAGATGGATGGATATCTCCAGTGTGTAGTATGCTGTGTGGAGACACTCGTATTTTTGGTTATGGATGCCTGATTGGTTGTAAAGCAAAGAGGAGAGAAAAGATCAACTTGAGCCACCATGATGCTGATATATCTCTTTCGGGTCTCCAAAACAGACTTCCAAGACAGTGGCCTATACAAAGTGAGTGGCCTTCATATGAATGTCTATGTGACTGGGTGCACACAGACACATGTAAGCAGACGTATTCAAGGTAAAGCCAAAACCATAAACAGTGGGAAACCAGGAAGAGTGATGTTGAATACAGGGGAAAGGCTAAGATAGTATTCTTAGTTTTTATTTTTTTAATGTTTATTTATCTTGAGAGAGAGAGAGAGAGAGGAAGAGACAGAGAGAGAGGGAGCTCATGCAAACAAGAGTGAGGAAGGCGCAGAGAGAGAGGAGAGAAAGAATCCCACCTGGGCTCCATGGCCTCAGCACAGAGCCCGACCAGAGCTCAAACTCACCAGTCGTGAGATCATGACCTGAGCCAAAATGAGGAGTCAGACATTTCACCAACTGAGCCAAGCCCCCGTCTTAGTTTCTACCTTATAAATGTTCATTTTATTTGATTTTTATAATAAGCTGGCATTATTTTTATAATTCATATATAAATTAAAACAGATGGTAAATAAAACAACATTTCAAAGAAGAAATAAAAATATTTGCTTCAATATGTGTATGCAGCACCTGACCAAAGAAAGACTCAGCACAGACTGCTCTCTGTATTCTCAGAATACCCAGGCACCCCTCCTGGCAACAGCCCAAGTAAGAGGACGGACAGTTCTGAAGCCAGATTGGAGCCTCTGGCTCTACTGTCATCCTGGGAGGGGTCTAGGACTTCACACTGCTGAGCTTGACGTCAGAACTCGGAGGGACAGGGCTTTGTTATGATCCACTTAAAAAGGAATTACGGGAGCTACTAATGCACAGTTTTTAGAATGATGTGGTAAGCCTGGGTCAAAGGGAGCAGTGGTGTACCTAATATTCGGCTTTTTTTCCTATCCCCAGCAGAATCTTACTTTTGTAGAGACTGTACTGTGGCTACATTCTGTAAATGACCCATATATCCAGAGAAAATCTTGCCAAGACAGTTGCACTGGAGTTAGCTCTAAGCAGCCACCTCATTTCTGTTTGGTTTTGTGTCCTTGAATAAATATGTAACAGCAAAATGTAACTCATCTCCTCCTGAGACTCCCTAACTCTCCTGTAGTTAGGCATTTGTGCTGTAACTGTTGCAGAGACATTTGGGAACTTATTCACAAATTTTCCATTCTTTGCCATTCATAGTAACAGGGTCATCTCTTCATTAATTCCCGAATGGTTATTTCATAGTGCCTTTCTAAAAGTCTAATTAGGATTTTGATAAATTATTATTAGTTTTCTTTTATTATAGCGTGACATCAATGTATTCATAACATGACTCAGAGCATGAATCCAAAGGAGAATCTTAGACATAATCATTATCAAAAGCATATTAAAAACAGAGAAATGTCTGCATGCAGTGAAGGAATATTATACTACATACTACGGCAATTTACTGATACAAAAAGAATGTATTAAGTACACAGACACATCTTCTCTAGTTGTTACTGATGCCAGTGTCACCTCTTACCACTTTTCTCACTGAATCCAAAGAATTATTCTGAGATCTTATCTTAGTTCACTCTTCTTTAGTTTTTAAGATTCCTAACTACTTCTTTTCTTCTTGAAACTCTTGTGTCTTCTGGCCTCAATCAACTTATACTTCCTTGGCCCTCCTCTTAAACCTCTAACTACTGCTTCATATTCCCTTTTATGGGATTTTCTTCCCAATTTTAATTAATTAGTCCACTCATTAAATCAGCTAAATTTATTGAAAATGAATTATTGATCAATGAATCCATGCCTTTCAAATCTATAAATTCAGCCCCAGTGTTTCTCCTGACATATAGTTATTCCCTCATAACCTACTGGTCTGAACAGTTTCACATGGACATTCTTTGTCATTCTTTCTGTCCTTCGGCCCATCTGTTCATCTTTTATATGTACATCATCTACTCTTAGATGCTAATGGTAAACAAAATGGGACAAAGACCTTGCCCTCATAATATTTGGAATACATATGAAGATACAAGGCAATAACAAGGTAAGTAAATTTTTAATAGCTTTGGATGGTGATAAATGCCCTAAAGAAACAATAGGTGTAAGATATTAGATAATTGTGAAAGTATGGTTATTTTACATACTGTGATACGGAAAGACCCTTAAAAGATGGTATTTATTTTAGACTAGAATGAAGTACTGGAGTGGAGAAATCAAAAGGCCAAGAAAAGAGTGTTCCAAATCAAATGGGCTTTCTTTTTCACACAACGGAAAGAATGTCAGTGCAACCAGAACGGAGTGTGCTAAGGTGAAAGTTACAAGATATATCACAGAGCAAATACCACCGAGATAAGCAGGGGTCATGCCTCATGTGCAAGAATTTGCATCTCATACTAATAAGATGGAAAGACACTGGAGGTTTTTAGCCTAGAGTTGATATTATCTAATTTACATTTCTGTAAGTATTCTGGTGGCTAAAGAGCATATTTTTTAAAAGGTTAGAGTAGAAAAGAAAACAATTAGGAATCTTTAGTCACCTATTTAAATTCTCTAAAGACTCATTATTGAAGCACAGCTAAGAGATGATAATGGTGTGCCATGATAGTGGGAGAGCCTTGAAAGTAGTCCTACTTAGGACAGAACTGACAGGATTTGCTCATGGACTGGAAATGAAAGGATTGTGAAAAGAGAATAATATTCAAGATAGCTTCTTGGTTTTGTCATGAGTAACTGAATGAATTGTTGTGTTGTTTACTGAGCTGAAGGGAGGGACAGACAGATTTGAGATTAAGTAGAGAAGATTAGATACATTTTAGATCTCTATGTTTGAGATGACTTTGACACTTCCAGATAGGAATATCACTTAGGCAACTGGATAAATGAATCTGGAGCAGAAGGGAAAGGTCTAATATGAATATATTAATTTGGAAGTCATCAGCATATAGATGACATTTAAAAGACAGTATTGGATATGATCATCCAGGAAATAATGTAAATATGGAAGAGAAGGGCCTGCATACTGATTCTTAGGGAATGCCAACATTTGGAGACTGGGAAGGTGAAGAGGAACAAGCAAAGGAGACTAAGAAGGCATTGCCAGTAAGGTATTAAAACAATTTTAAAAGGACAGAAAAAAAAATCCCAGGATATATTTCCTGGGATATATGTTACAGAATATATATGTTACAGAAACCTCCCCACACATGATGAGTGAAACCACCAAATACAATATTTTAAAATTTATTGTAAGACATAGTGGAACTTGTGGAAACATAAAGGCATTCCAAGAAATCTAGATTTGATAAGAAAAGTTAAATTCATAGTAACCTCCTTCAGTGTATACATCAATGGTACATCTTTTAAGTGCTTAGGAAAGGACAGGACAAAACCCCTGGGATCAGAAGTATAAAAAAATGCCTGAGGTGTAATACCAATAGTAGGTAAAGTACAAAAACCTGCATCTCACTGTAAGGAAAAGCATAGTAGACATTTGTGCCTGCCTGTTTTGGCTCTACACAGAAAAAAAAAATTTAAGTGATAAGTAATTGGATTGGTTCTCTCAACTTTCAGTTCATCCCCTTGGTATTGGAGAGGTTGGAAAGCTAAAATCTATATTTTTAGGCTACCCTGCAGCCATAGTCAAAGTGTCAATTCATACAAGTTTAGAAGGCAGAAATTAAACTGGAGCCTTTTCCTGTGGCAGACAAAATTATCGCACAAGTTCCAGGAGACACAAGAATCTGCAGCAGCTGGAGTCCATGTTTAAATACGTAGGAACCACCTTCTTTAAGACAAGGCAGCTGCAGTAACCATAATGGTGGTTGCAGTAAAAGTGTATTCAGGACTTTGGTATGGTAGCTATGATCGTGTGATTTTGAAATCTACATCTAGGCATGTTTCCTGATTTCCATGGCTTTGGCTCTTTCAATCATGTTTTTTAAGCACTTAATTCCATGAAAAATATTCTTATATGCTGGAAATAGACATAGTGTTTTCTGTTTCTTCCAACAATCCTGACTTTTAAAATGTACCTTAAAAATTCCTGTAAGTCTACATTCCCTCTGTTCTGAAGCTGGACTTCATGCTATCTCTATGCATTAAAAAAATCCAAAACAGGGGCACCTGGGTGGCTCAGTTAGTTGAGTGTCCGACTACAGCTCAGGTCATGATCACACAGTGCGTGGGTTCGAGCCCCGCATCAGGCTCTGCGCTGACTGCTTGCTCAGAGCCTGGAGCCTGGTTCAGATTCTGTGTCTCCTTCTCTCTCTGCCCCTCCCAACTCACGCTTTGCCTCACTCTGTTCCTCAAAACTAAATAAATGTAAAAAAAAAAATCCAGAACAGTTTAAATGTTTCAGTTTATAATGACCTCCTCAAGTGACTAACAGAAACAAACAAAATTGATGCTTGGGAATCCACTTTAATTTAGCCCTTAAATAAATTCAGAAAAATATCTAAAGTGCTCACATTCAAAAATCTCTAAACAAACAAGGAAATAAATGACTAGGAGTGAGAGCCAGCAAAAAAACAAAAATAAACAAAAGATTCCACTATCAAAATAAGAAAGAATGCTATTATTGGTGTTATCAGATACAGACCATCTAATGAGCCTATTTAAGATATTTAAAAAGAGACATAAGAAAACTGAAGTATAACTAAAGAACAGAGTATTATCAAAATTTGTCAGACAGATTTGATACAAAAGATAGAACTTTAAGAAATGAAAAATGTTATAACTAGAAACTATAGTTTAAATAGAATAATGATTAGAAAGTTAACAATAGAGTTAATCAACTGCATTGTAAAACTAATGAAATTACCTAGGAAAGAAGAAAAAATAAGAAATGAAAAATATAAAAGAGAGGTTAAGAGATATGTAGGATAGAATGATTAGTCTAATAGAATAATTGGATTTCCAGAATGAGATAATTGAGTTTGAAGCAATATTAAATAGTTGTGAAATTTTAGAATTGATGGGAGACACAAATCTCAAGAATAAAAAATGCCAATGAGTTCCAAGTAGGATAAAATAATCCACACTTATAAATATCATGGTTGAATTTCAAAACACCAAAACAGAGAGATTTAAAGAGTAACTGTTAAAGCCAAAAATAGTAAAATGGTATCTTCAATGTACAAACAACATATTATTCAATTAAGAATTCTATAGAAAGTTAAAATATTTTGCAAGAACAAATATAAAATAAATACAATTCAGATATCAATGATTGAGAAGGCTTATTAACACAGATCCTCACCAAAGACGCTTTTTTTTTGGGGGGGGAGGGGCTACTTATTTTTGAGAGAGAGAGAGAGAGAGCGCATGCATGAACAGGGGATGGGCAGAGAAAGACAGAGAATCCCAAACAGGTTCTGTGCTGTTAGCATAGAGCCCAATGTGGGGTTTGATCCCTGTGAGATTGTGAGATTGTGGCCTGAACTGAAACCAAGAGTCAAAGGTTTAACCAACTGAGCCACCCAGGTGCCTCAGGAACTTCTAAATATTACTAAATACTATATTATCTTTAAATAGTTTAGGAATAATATATATATATATAATTGACCCAGAAAATTGAGGAAGAATGATTATTTAATTTAAAATACTAATACTAGATACATCTAAGCAAACTATTGATTATAAATAAATAAATTAATGTTTTACTTGTTGAGTACAAATTAAAATAAAATTAAACCACTGTATAAAAATAGCTTATAAGTAATGAAGAGACAATGGGAATTAAAACAGTCTAAGGTCCTGGCATTATTTGAGAAGAAGGGAAAAATGTTTACTATGGAACTAAATGATACACAAGTGAAATTTCTAGACTAAGTTTTAAAAGCATAGGAAGTATCAGTCACTTCCAAAAACCCAATGGAAGAAAGAAATTTGGAATGAAGGAAATGAAAATCCAGACACTGCAGTATCTCAGAAGTTAATTAAAGAAAGTACATCAGAGAAAAAAAATTGCAACAGTGTGAGGTAAGAAGAGATTAGACTAGTTTTATTTTATTTTTATTTATTTATTTATTTTAACGTTTATTTATTTTTGAGACAGATAGACACAGAGCATGAAAGGGGAGGGGCAGAGAGAGAGGGAGACACAGAATCTGAAACAGGCTCCAGGCTCTGAGCCATCAGCACAGAGCCTGACGTGGGGCTCGAACTCACGGACCATGAGATCATGACCTGAGCGGAAGTCGGACGCTTAACCAACCAAGCCACCCAGGCGCCCCTACACTAGTTTTAAAAGATTTCATTATTGGCAATCTTTCAAAAAATAGAACTGATCTAGAATGATACATGTAATCAAGTGTATTTTTAACATGTTTTATTTTTACAGCAAACACATTAAATACTGCATGTCCACAATTGTACACATCCTTGTCCCTAAAAATGATGTTTCCATAAAGTTTTTTTCATTGAATAACTAGCTGCTAACTAGTTTCCAACATAGCTTGAAAGCAGAGGCCTTGGTAAAATATTTTGAGTCAACTTGTATATATCAGGCTGTTTGTGATACTTAGGGAAATGCATGCTAACGTAGTTAAGTCCTTCAACTTTACCAACTAGAAATAGCCATTTGCCGTAGACTCTGTGATGGGCAGTCTTGACCACCCAATTTTGGGAGTAGTTCTTTCAGGGGCTGGAAATTCTGTAGGATGATGGGCCTTACTGGATGTCCTTCATTGTGGATTGAGTCGTCTGAAGAAAACTGCTTCTTTCCTGGGAGAACTATGTTCAATTATGGATCACAGCAAGGATAGAAAGGTCATACCAGCTTCCCCAACTTGGGACCCCCCTAAAGGGGGAAGTCTACCTTGGGATTGTTTGGGGGAAGCTTCACTTCTCCTATAAAATCATGTTTCATTCCCATAGGTGTAGATCAAAAGAGACCTTTGCAACAAATCTCCTGAATGTTAATATATGTCTCAGAGTTTGCTTCCATGGAAATCTATTCTGGAATGCTATTGAAATATTGAAGATGTATTCTTTTAAACTGTATGAGATTCAAGATAATATTAATGAAATAATCTATCATAAATTTTCATGATCTTAGAAATAACATTGAGTCCATTTGATTGTTTGACTTTTTAATATTCCCAATCACCTTTTTCCCCCCAAAGAGAGTAATATACAATTTAGGTGGGGTTTAATTCAGTTCTTCCTTTTATATTAGAAAGGAAGGAAGGAAGGAAGGAAGGAAGGAAGGAAGGGAGGGAGGGAGGGAGGGAGAGAGGAGAAAAGGGAGGGAAGAATTCCAAACTCTTGCATAGCTGTGTATAGTTGTTAGACTTTCATAAATTCCAAAATCCTTACTAGTGGGCCTCAAAATTGGCTGCACCCCAATATCATCTATGGAGTAAAAATATACAGATGTTATTACATATTCAAGAATTTCTGATTTAGGTATCCTGAAGTGCTGTTCTGGGTCCAGTTTTTTAGAGTTTACATGGATTGAAATTCTCACAAACATTGAAAATAATTTCCTGACAGTATTTTAGATATTTACCAGCTCTCTGACTTTATCTATTATGATCTTCCAACATAATCTTGTCTATCTTCTCATATGCAATTGCTAACAACTCTTTTTTCTTGCCAGTAGTCCTCAATGCCATGATGACCTTTACACTCCTTATTCTCCACTTACTATTTCATATTTCTTATTCCAATTGTCTTTTTCTAACACCTGGTTCTAAGTGTTCTTCAAAAGTCTTTCTTTCACTTTATTTCATGCAAATTATTTCTTCAGATTCTTGTAGCACCAAAGTTCATCTAATGTACTTACTTATAGGCAGTTATTTATATTGGTTTTCATTGTTGTAACAAATTGCTACATACTTAGCAGCTTAAAACAGTATCTGTTATCTCACAGCTCTGTAGGTCAGAAGCCTAGATAGACTTGACTGGTTTCTCTGCTTAGGGTCTTACAAAACCAAAATTAAGGTATTAGGCAGGCTGGATTCTTACCTAGGGTTCTGAGAAATAATCAATTTCTAAGTTCATTCAGGAAGATTGACATAATTCTGTTATTTGCAGTTATAGGACCGAAATCACATTTTTCTAGACGGCTAAAAGCTAAGGTTGGCTCTGACTCTCCTAGAGGCTGTTCCCAGCTTTTTTCTATGTAAGACAAAAGTCTCTCTTGCCCTGAATCCTTCTCATGGCTTCAAGTCTAACTTCCTTTTCTGCTACTAGTCATAGAAAACTCCCTGCATTAAAAGGGTTCATGTAATAGGTCAAGTCCACCTGGATAATCATCCTATTTAAGGTCATATGATTAGTAACCTTAATTGCATTTTCAAAATCCTTTTTGCCATGTATGTAATATATTTATGGGAATAAAACCAGGGGGTGAATATCACAGAGGCCATGTTAGAATACTCTCTATCACAGCAGTTTTTGACATTTCTTTTAATATTTCAAATGTGCCCAAATGAGTTCCCCAGCTAAATTAAGTAATTATTGACAGAGACAGAGGTCTCTTCTATGAAATAAATACTGTAGTAGGTTTTAAAATAATTATTTAAATTCAGGTTAGTTAATATACAGTGTAGTATTGGTTTCAGGAGTAGAACCCAGTGATTCATCACTTACATATAACAGCCAGTGCTCATCCCAACAAGTGCCCTCCTTAACGCCCATCGCCCACTTAGCCCACCCCTCCACCCACCTCCCCTTCAGCAACCCTGTTTTTGTTCTCTGTATTTAAGAGTCTCTTATAGTTTTCCTCCCTCTCTCTTTTTATCTTATTTTTCCTTCCATTCCCCTATGTTCATCTGTTGTTTTTCTTAAATTCCACATGAGTGAAATCATATGATACTTATCTTTCTCTGAATGACTTATTCCACTCAGCATAATACACTCTAGTTCCATTCACATTGTGGCAAGTGGCAAGATTTCATTCTTTTTGATTGTCAAGTAATATATTTGATTGTCAAGTATACACACACACACACACACACACACACACACACACACCCCACATCTTCTTTATCCATTCGTCAGTCGATGGACATTTGGGATCCTTCCATTTTGGCTATTGATGATAGAGCCACTATAAACATTGGGGTGCATGTGGTCCTTTGAACCAGAAATTTTGTATCCTTTGGGTAAACACCTAGTAGTGCAGTTGCTGGGTCATAGGCTATTTCTATTTTTAATTTTTTGAGGAACCTCCATACTGTTTTCCAGAGTGGCTGCACCAGCTTGCATTCCCACCAACAATGCAAAAGAGATCCTCTTTTTCCACATCCTCGCCAACATCTGTTGTTGCCTGAGTTGTTAATTTTAGCCATTCTGACTGGTGTGAGGTCATATCTCATTGTGGTTTTAATTTGTATTTCCCTGATGATGAGTGATGGTGAGCAGTTTTTCATGTGTCAGTTGGCCATCTGGATGTCTTCTTGCAAAGGGTTTACGTATTTTGCCCATTTATTCACTGGATTATTTGTTTTTTGGGTGCTGAGTTTGATAAATTTGATAAATTCTTTATAGATTTTGGATATGAACCCTTTATCTGATGTCATTTGCAAATATCTTCTCTCATTCTGTCGGTTGCTTTTTAGTTTTATTGGTTGTTTTCCCTGCTGTGCAGAAGCTTTTTATCTTGATGAGGTCCCAACAGTTAACTTTTGCTTTTGTTTCCCTTGTACCCTGAGATATGTCTAGTAAGAAATTGCTGCAGCAGAAGTCAAAGGGGTTGTTGCCTGGTTTTTCCTCTAGGATCTTTCAAATTAACTGTCTTATGGTTAGGACTTTCATCCATTTTAATTTATTTTTGTCTTGGTGTAAGAAAGGGGTCCAGGTTAATTCTTCTGCATGTCGCTGTCCAGTTTTCCCAACACCATTTGCTGAAGAGACTGTCTTTATTCTATTGTCTATTCCTTCCTGTTTTGTCAAAGTTAGTTGACCATACTAATGGTCATTGGACCCATTTGTGGGTCCAATTCTGGGTTTTCTGTTCTGTTCCATTGATCTATGTGTCTGTTTTTATGCCAGTACCATACTGTCTTGATGATTACAGCTTTGTAATATATCTTGAAGTCCGGGATTGTGATGCCTCCAGCTTTGGTTTTCTTTCTCAGGATTGCTTTGGCAATTTGGGGTCTTTTTTGGTTCCATACAAATTCTAGGATTATTTGTTACTATCTCTGTGAAGAATGCTGGTGTTATTTTGATTTGGATAGTATTTGATGTGTAGATTGCTTTGTGTAGTATAGACACAGTAGTAGTTTTTAATATGTCCACGAACAAATTCTTATCTACTTAATTACTTATTAATTTATTTAAAAAACATATTTGGGGCACCTGAATGGCTCAGTTGGTTAAGCGTCCAACTTTTGGTTTTGGCTCAGGTCATGATCTCACAGTTTGTGAGTTCAAGCCCCACGTGGGGGCTCTGCACTGACAGCGTGGAGCCTGCTTGGAATTTTCTATTTCTCCCTCTCTCTCTGCCCCTCCCCCGCTTGTGTGCGTTCTCTCTCTCTCTCTCTCTCAAAATAAATCAATAAACTTAAAAAATGTATATAGAGAGAGTGTTTAGGGTCAACAACATCTGGGTTGAATACCTAAATACACAATTTTACTTTTATATCAGGGAGGGGGATGAATGCTAGGTGGTAAAAAAAAAATAATGAATTAGTTAACATACAGTAATTAAAATCAAATAAATTAATTTTAATTCATTAATTTTCTTTTAACTAGCATTCAACCCCACTCCTTGAGACCACCCATGTTATTTTGGAGGGGGGAATCTGGTGGTAGCCAGAGCCAACTCATCTCAACACAAGAGTATATTATTAGCATCTCTACCCGACTCTGAATGCTCTCTTATTTGTTGCTTCAAATTATTCCTCATATTTGGAGTATTTATACCATGGAAATCTGTAAATGCTAAAAGCAAAAAAAAGGACATTTTTTTTTCTTTCTAGAAAGCCAATTGTTGAATATTTGCCAGCACATCACTCCAAATAACCTTTGTCTCTCTATTACATCTCACTTGTTGGAAGTGTGAATGCAGGTGGCTGCTGCTGGATATGGGAGCCTCTCATACCATGACCCCAAACACCCCTCATCCTCACCAGCTCTGACATGAGCAGAAAGACAACTGTGGCTTAGCCTGGCCAACTGAATGCTGCCGTAGGACTTGGGACTCTTGGATGAGAAATACAAAGATAGAAAGAATGGTTGAAACATTGTATATGTGCTCTTTAAACAGGTGAGCTCTATGCTGTGTGAATTATATCTCCATAAAGCTGTTACAGAAAGATTCTACATGATTACTCCTGTCATTCCTGCATCTCAGCCTTCAAGAGCTGTTATGTTCCTTTTTGCCTCCAAGCTTAGTTCTTCAGACTCCCACTAAGGGGTCTGGCATGAACCCAGCAAATTACTTTTTGCTTAAAGTAGAAAAAGTCTTTTTCTTTTCACATGCAAGTTAGAAACTATAGCATATGTAACATTAATTGTAAGTCCATATTAATTACAATGTAAGAAGGTTGCTTGTTTGAAAGTGACTTATTTTCAACATAGTCTAACATTAATTCATAAACTGTCAGCATATATTAATTATCTGTAGTTCTTCCAATAATTTATTTTTGCAAGGTTGTGCTCATTATGTTTCTTCCCATATCAACAGGTAATTTAAAACATGATACTAGCTGAATTTTCTGAAAGCTGATTCCTGATGGTGACATAGTATATGCTTTCCCTTGCTGAAAGAAAGAAAGAAAGAAAGAAAGAAAGAAAGAAAGAAAGAAAGGAAGGAAGGAAGGAAGGGTCACACATTTTGCTATTTGCTTCACTGGAGTCATCAGGAGGTTTAGAAGGTTTAGGAAAAAATAAGCACATAGGCTATGAAATCATGTGAAATTATAAATCACATTTTTTCCATTAAACTTGATGTTGCCCAGACTCAGATTAGATGTTCTTTCCCAACTGCTCTAAGAAAGTAGTAACAGCTTGAGAAATGATATAGAGAATTCATTTTTTAGAAGAAAAAAAAATTGACCTTGTGTAGAAAATTTAAAATAAAGTTTTGAATTCCCATTCTTCCAATAGTCTAAATATATATATTTGTTTACTAAGAGATAATTGTGCACTTGGCATCCATGTGGGAAATAGACATGTAACTACTCACTACTTGAGAGAGAATAAGAGAAGGTGATTGTCACACTAACAGTAAATGTCACCCAGAGGGTGTACTCCCTGTATAAAGAGGTGACTCACAGAAAGCATAATTCTGCTCACTCACAAAGAAAACAAATGGAATGGGATACAGAACATGTAGAAATTTCTATTCTTCAACTGAAATGATTTAAAAATGACAATAGGAAATGAAATACAGCTTTGCAGTTTGGGAATAAATTCCTGAAAGAAAATCTGTTTAATGCACAAAACAATTTCTCCAAATTTCAGTATTATTAGAACTGGGGCAGACAATTCAAATTGTATATGGCACAAAATCATAACATTCTCTTCTGTAAGCTGTCCCTTGCCTATCTGTTTTTTTAAACAGCTGTCGACTTGTTCTGTCTCATCAATTCTGGTACTTCAGGATTAATTCTCACCATTATCAGTGGCAGAACATGATGGTACAATAAGCCAAAATGACTAAACACATTGTAAGAAAAAAAAACTGAGGAGAATAAAAGAGAATTTCTATATAAAAGCTAATCCCTTATGAACAGCATATTTAGAAACTGTCTGCAGGTAATTACATTCAGGTAACCCGATCTGAAAATGCCAAGTTCACACAATGGTTCATTTAATTCCATCTGGTGTACAATAATACATTCCTTAATGGACACATTGATTTAAAAAGAAAAAAAAAGCCCACAGATATCACAAGCCCACATTCTCTTGGTAATTACAAAATATAGCATCAAAAGTTACAATCTCAAAAACGATCTTGCAGTGCTTGATCTATAAAAAAGGAAATTAAGAGAATGGATTTGGTCTTCTCGTTACCAAAATCCCTCTTTAGTTATAATCTATTTTCTTAATAAGAAATATATAGTTAATCTGAAGAATTGGGTCAGGACTTCTGATATCTAGAGATGAAAAAAATAAACTGATTTAGAATATATAAGACTTCAAAAGTATCCAAAGGTATTTTTAAGAGAGATGTTTAACTCTTGGAATAGAGCCATCTGCTCCGGATTGGAATGGCACAAAATCAGTGTGTGTGCTTCTCACAGCCTTTGACGCTCTCCTTTAGGTCATTAAGATGGCCCAAGAAATTGGCTTTGTGGAAGAAAGCATGTGATGATGGTTCAAAGCATGTAATGAACGACTTGAGGGAGAAAGACCTGTATTTGGCCTTTTAAGAAATATGAACTGTGCCTTTCAATGCCTTCTCCATCAGAGCTCTGATCTTGATGCCCACTCAAACCCTCCTTTTCTTAATTTTTCCTCTTTTACAGAAAGGAACAGAGTAAATGCACCTCCCCTGTGTGTGAATTTTTTTCCCATTAGTGGATCTATGTATTTCCAAACTTCCTGATAAATTGATGAAAACAAAAGGCTTTTTCCAAGAACTTACTGAAAGGCAACAAGCTGAGTTAGCCCTGTTAAAACTATAAAAAGAGAATGGCTTTTTCTTTCTGTTTCCCCTCCTCTGTTAGTGGTTCCCTGCTCCCCCATCATGTCTA
Organism: Panthera uncia; assembly: GCF_023721935.1. Taxonomy (NCBI): domain Eukaryota; kingdom Metazoa; phylum Chordata; class Mammalia; order Carnivora; family Felidae; genus Panthera; species Panthera uncia. The sequence continues at coordinate 23,107 of NW_026057929.1, forward strand.
GACCACCGTCACAAACTAAAGACCCACCTAATCCTATTCCCTTTCTTCTGGATGCATCCTGGAATAGCCAGCTTCTTTCCTTTGCCCTGCTACATGCTAGGAGCAAACTTTCTTTTCAAGTCTCCTCATCAAAAAGTAGGTTTTTAGTTTGATTCTGTCATATCTCTGATAACTTAAATATGTTTAGGTAATTTTATAAACTCAATATATAAATAGTAATTAGTGAGTATGCAGACAAGTTATTTTATGGCAGTTATCAAAATGCATTCCTTTAAGGACCTCTTCGTGTCAGCGTCTGAACCAAAGAGGGGCTCTGTTAGTAGGAGATTAAGGTACTAAGTGAATTACTTTTAAAATCTCATATAGGAGAGTATGAATCTAGTGCCTTTTAGGATAATGAGAAAAGATGGTTTATGGTTTCAGTAATTCATTCATTCAATAAATATCTATTAAGTGCCCATAATGGGTCAGGCCCATTTCTTAGCATTTGGGATACAACAATGGACATAATAGATAAAGATTCCTACTCCTAGAGATAAATGAGATGAGGAAGTACATCATGCAGTGAATGACACAGACAATGAGCAATAAACATAATAAATACAGAAATTTTGTGTTAGATAGTGAAAAATGCTATGAAAAAAATACAAAAACAAGGGAATGGGGGAATGGGGTGGAAATTAGTTGTAGTATTCTGTAAGGTAATTAGAGCAAATTACATTAGAAGAGAAACTTTAAGGAAACACTAAAAGAGGTAACAGAGTTAGCCAAGCGATTCCATGGAGGAAGAATTCAGGCAAAGGCCTTTAGATGAGATTGCAAATGGAGTGTTCCAACAAACAGCAAGGAAGCCTATGCCTGCAGTGGAGTGACCCAGGGAAAGAAGAAAACCAGAGAAAATGTGACGGGGAGAGGCAGAATGGAGTCTTATGATGGTGGATCTTACAGGGCACTGTAAGGACTACAGGCTTTGATTTTTGCACAGTAGCTCCAAGACATATTACTGGCTGGCAGGCCAGTGGGTATCATGTTCTGAGACAGGTAGCCTTTTTGACACAATAGACGTTTAAGTGTGGGGCTGATCTTTGCATAGTGTGTGCATCCAGTCAAATGACTGCTACCATCACAGCTTAATCAACTGCTTCTCATGGGAATTCTAAACCAACCCACTTGCTAAAATTTCAAGTAACTCAATCTGTTTTGGTTTAAAGATTCCTTCTGTCTTTGCATAAAAGCTCTGGGGATATTTAGTAACATCTCATAAGTGATTATCATATTACTCTAAAAATATGCTGCTTCTCTGTAAATTTAATGTTCAATGCCTACTCCATGCTAATACTTAGTATAAAACAATATTTGAGTCAGAGTTCATCCTAAGAATGGAAATCTGAATGTTTGTTCTGTGCTAGAAAGGCCCTTGTATTTTTCCTCTTGTTATTAAAGGGGTAAGCTGCACACAGTAAGAAAGATTTAGAGCAGCTGGTAACAATGAACTATATCCTCTCCTTTAGAGCCTAGAAGACACTAAGGTAAGTATCCTTGTGGATATATAGAAAAGATATACTTCATCATTTCAGCTGGCATTATTCCAGGGAGTTTTGTTCTGTGGCATACTGCTGTGAGGAGGGAATGGCGATTATTACTTCAAGCCTTTCGTCTGCAGAAGGACCCATTCAAAGCATGACTGCTAAAGGAGAAAAGAGTCACAGCTCTAGAGTGACAGCTTTCTCTGCTCCATTATGTCCTTTTTGAAGACTGCATAGCTCAGAATCTGCAGAACATAAGGCATTGCAAGTAACGTCAATATCTCTTTTCCCATTTGCCTGTTTCCAAATGGCCCTACATTAAAAAACAGGGGGATATGCTGATGGAGAAATATGATTTTAAGATAAAAATCTTACTTTTTCTCAATAATTGATAAACCAAAGTGTCTCTTAGTAGCTAACATAAGTTCATTTCCTGCTGCAATTTTTTTTTAGATTTTAAGCTACAAAATAAGCTTTCATAACTACAATTAAAATTCATATTTAAGCATTTGTCTTCAGTATATATCTTCTTATATGAATTATAGTTATTAATGAAACTTCCATGACTGCCTATACACTTGGGGCTTTAAATGCATATTTAAATATTAACAAAGCTCTGATCAAGATGCAGAAACATGGGTAAGTGAAACTAATGGAAATACTTTGCTCTTGTCTTGTCTTGCTTCTGTATTATATTCATCAAAATTCCAATTAGCAACATGAGAATGCACAGCGACTTCCTACATGTATTCCAGTTCACTTACAACACCTTTGGTTTAAGGAATTTGGGGCAAATAAATATTTTTAGCATTGGAATGAAAGAACATTTAATTTAATAGCAATTTCAGGTGAATTTTAAGAAGTATCCTGCCTCAACAGATTGAAAGTTTATGCCCCCACTCTCAACTTAGGCTTTTATAATTAATTTTTTTAACTGATGCTATTTTTTGTCTTAGCTTTGTACCTGCTAGTTCACTTGATTGTCTCATCATGTTAATGAGCTCTAGGTTGCAGGTTTCATCCATGTATGGAGCCAGCTGTGTCTAGAGGAAATTTGATTCAGAGGCTTCAAAACACAATCCAATCTTTAGTCTAATGCTTGCATTGTAAAGCAATGTAAACTCAGTAACATAAAACTTAAACTGCATTTATGCTAGTGATGCAGTAACAGGGATAGGATGTTTATACACTTCCTGGCATTTCCCTTCAACATGTTGGTCTTCTATGAGACTGTAAGTTCCTTAGGGCCAAGGTCTGTGTCTGCTCTTTGCTAGATGAAATGCATGATGAATAGTTACATGGAAGGAAAGAAGACATAAAGAAAGGATGCATTTACCTTTTTCTTATAAGATTATAGAGAATAGTGGCAGAGACTATGTATATTTAAATATATTCAAATCTCTCTCACTTGAAAAATATCAACTTGTCACATTCTTACAATTATCAACTTATCTTTCTCTTGCTCAGCCAAAATTCTTGAAGTACTGTCAATTCTCTATCTACTCATTCCTTTTTTAAACTTTTCTAATCTGTTTTTTGCTTCTATAAATTCACCAAAACAGCTCACATTAAAATCAACAATGACTTCAAGTTACTAAGTGGACATTTTGGTGTCCTCATATTACCTGAGCACTCAGCAGCATTGGCTTTGCTGATCACCCTTTCCTTCTTGAAGGACCCACCTTACACTCTATTGTTCATCCTCATGCATTGTTGGCCACTTCCCAATATCCTCTGAATGCTCACCTCCCAATAACTTTCTGTTAAATGTTGACGTTGCTCAATACTCTAATCTAGGCTACTTCTTTTCTTTTCCTGGGTAATCTTGAACAGAACCATCTCCAGATCCTTATTATAATCTATATAATGATTACTCCTAAATTTTATACTACCTTTCAGAGTTCCAACTGTTTATTCAACATCAGCCCTTGGATGTCTCAAAGGCTACCTCTGAGAACTGAGACCGAATGTGTCAAACCATCTTAGTTGTTTGTTTCAGTAAACCTTTACAAAGAAAAGCTATAACTGTAATCCCATAACTCCATTGCCTGCTTCAGGAAATCCTTGCAGATCAATTTAGACACAATAGTCTGCTCACTTGAGAAAGTTTACTTATCAAGGCTGACTTCACGAAGTCTGCTCTGTCCAACAATTCTAAACTAGCATGTCATGAATGTTGTCCAATTCCAATAAGTTCTCTGTCTTGAAAAAACAAACAAAAAACCCTACCTTAAACTTATTGATCCCAGACCTCAAAATTAAAAAAATATGTCACTTTTGACTTCGCCCTTTTGAGACACTAAGACACTTTCACTGGATCATTTCTTATAGCCGTAAGTTCTAATACATTTAATTTTGCTTTATTAACAGATGGTACAATAATTATTGGGGAATTCAACATCTCCAGCTCAATGTGTCCAAGAGCAAACCTGAGGACTTTCCACAAGTATCTGCTCATCTTTTGTTGTTTTCTACTTTAATAAACTCATTAAACCAAAAATGTGTGGGTCACTTCCTTTACTCACTCACCTTTGAATCTACCAAATTGTATTGTTTTAGCTCTCCAGTAAATATTAGTTGAATAAATAAATAAGAGAAAGATGCTAATGCATGCAGTGTCTCATTCCACTCCTTCCAGGGGAGTTCAGGTCTGGAGACCTGGAGAGGTCAGATGGGGAGATGTTAGTGGGGAGCTTTGTGCCCTGGGCAGGTATAAGGATATATATTCTCTGCAGACTATCTATAAACAATTAATAAAAAAGTGCAGGGGCACCTGGGTGGCTCAGCCGGTTAGGCGTCCAACTTCTGCTCAGGTCACGATCTCGCGGTTCGTGAGTTCAAGCCCTATGTCGGGTTCTATGCTGACAGCTCGGAGCCTGGGGCCTGCTTCAGATTCTGGGTCTCCCTCTCTCTCTGCCCATCCCCTTCTCACATCTCTCTCTCTCTCAAATATAAATAAACATTAAATTTTTTTAAAAGTTCAAAGTCTATCCATTTTATTATCAATGTACCACAACAACTGTATACAGCTTCAATAATAAATACTCTTGCCAGCAATGGGTGCAGTCTATTTCTCCTTCTCACACTTACTGTGCTGTTGTGGAATTTTATCTCAAGGACTTTGTTTACTGAGTCCTTACAGCTGCTATTAGGAAAGCTGCTACCAGGTTGCACTAGGGTGTATTGGTCACATGCCTCCTTTATCAAGTTAGTGCTTCACTCCAGAAGTGATGAACATCTTTCATTCTTCGGAAGAGAAATAGAAAACCATAGGCTTCTCTTTGCATCAGAACTTCCAGTTTCCATCAACCACTCAACAAATACTGACTGAGCACAATTACATGCCAGGCCCTGTTCCAGAAGCTGAGGAAACAATAGGAAACCCAAAGGGAAACATCTCTGCCTTCTAGGAGCTTACAATCCTGAGGGAGATTCAGAAAATAAAAATGATAATATATGTGTGTGCATACACACACACACACACACACAACACACACACAGATGCATAACACACATGTTGTTAGATAAAATACATAATATGCTAAAGAGAAAAAAAAATAATTTAGAGAAGGGGAGAGGAGGTGGATATGTGGGGAGGATTGGACATTTTTATAGGGTGGCTGTTGGTTAAAAATCCATATGTAGCTAAGTAACCACTTATTTATTTTAGGTATTAACTCTCACCCACCTTCAGAAAATTTCTTAAAGTTGTTACAAGACCAAATTTCCTAGAACAAGGAATATTTTGTACTGAGCTATTTTCACTACATCATGCAGTCAGGAAAGCCACTCCAATGCTTACAGTTCTGAGAACAATTTTGGTGAAAGTCTTATATATTATTGGTGATGGCCATTTTGTGCACTTTGTATGAAAGTCTGGTTTTCAGTGGATTTCCCAAAGTATTCACAAAGAACTTAATTCTAGTTTTCTTCTTTTCCTTTCTCATGACTGCCTTTCTCCATCATGTAAATTTATTCAAACCTATTTTTAGACTTTGGTAACACTTTAGCAATGTATGGAAATAGAGACTCTTCCTTGTTTTCATTAAATAAGGAGTGTTGAAACATCCCCCAAAGTCCACTTCCACTGAGTTTACAATTTGTGTAATAAGGAACAGTGGTTTGTTCCTGGAGATGTTTCAATCAGTGAGGATTAACACACGGGGAAAAAAATATGTTCCATCAAGCCATTAGCTCTTATGGAAATGAATGTGAACTAGGGGAAAAAGGAAAGCATTGATTTGGAGCTGTAATTGGTTCACAAGTCATGCCTGCTACTTCTGGTCATCACAAAACACAGTTCAGGTGAAACAATGAAGTAGGTTGAAGATGGGCTTTGTCAAAGGACTTGAAATCAGACCCTGTTCTGAAAAGAGGACAGGAGACTTGTGGAGCAGCAGACTGGCTTCTCTGAGCTCAGTGGGAGCACGGAGGGTGAAGAATCCATTTTTGGTGTTATGGCTATTTACGTTATACTCTTTAATTAGTAACTGTGAAATTTAGAAAAAAAAATCTTCAAGGTTTTGCCTCTTAATGGAATAATTATTCTTTGGCTGAACTCAGATCGCTAGGTTGAATTGCCAACACGGTCTGCATGTGTAATGTGAACAGGACTCACAAAAGTTAAAAGATCAGAAAGTAATTAATACAGTGGGCTGTGTATTAGTGTTTGTAAAGCTAGTTTGAAAAAAAATACAGCTGAAGTAAAAGTGATAGTAAAGTCATACCATATTCCCCTTTCCATATAAATGTTCTTTATCATGTACGTTGTAGAAAAATAAGGAAATGGAACGTATAAAGTGGTTTTAGTCACAAAATGTGAAATACTTGGAATGGAATTACTGACAAAGTGGAAAGTTGAGTATTGTATTTAAGGTAAACTGCATTCTTTTTTTCTTTTCTTTCTTTCTTTTTTTCTTTTTCGAGAATCAAGGCTATTAGTTGCAAAGCAGTTCACATTCTTAGATTAAAATCTGAAGCTACTAACTGAACAATTTGCATCAAGACTTTCAGGACCAGAAATCAAATAGGGGCACCTAAGGAGAAGCATAGAAATGTAAGGTAAAGGTCAGTTCAGATAGGGATTGTTTAAATCATCTGTGAAGTGCTGTGAGCTAATATAAGTTCTAAGGTAATTTAGGTCAAATTAGTAAGAAAGGAGGAAAATGGTAAGAAAACATAAACAAGTTAAAGCATTTTGTAGAACACTTGCCAGATAAAAATAGGGGACAATAATTTCACTCATTGTTATTACCATTCACTTTCCTGGAAAATAATGATTTTAATCCTCTTAAACACACACACACACACACACACACACACACACACACACACACAGAACACAGGGAGTGACTTCCACTCCCTGCATATGTTTACTTAAGTAAACACAATCAAAAAGTTTCATCAATTCTTTCTATTGAGAATATAAGAAACCTATGCTAAATCTGGCATACAAGATGCTTATATTTCAAAAGGAAAACTACTTTCAAAATGGGATGTGGAAATCTTTACACTGACCCAACTCACTGCACACCAGAGGGGCAGTCATAGCCACTGAAATTCTGAGTCCAGAACATACTATATATAAGATAGGCAATTTTAAAGAAACAAATAATATTTAAATGTTAATATATTATGAAAATTTTAAGCATTTATTATACTAACCAAGGAGTCTTTGGTTTGGGAAAAATCTTTTTTTTTTTAATTTTTTTTTAACATTTATTCATTTTTGAGACAGAGAGAGACAGAGCATGAATGGGGGAGGGTCAGAGAGAGGGAGACACAGAATCTGAAACAGGCTCCAGGCTCTGAGCTGTCAGCACAGAGCCCGACGCGGGGCTCGAACTCACGGAACAGGAGCTCATGACCTGAGCTGAAGTCGGCCGCTTAACCGACTGAGCCACCCAGGCGCCCCTAGTTTGGGAAAAATCTTAAAGGAAAACAAGAAAATGTAAGAAATGAAAAAAGGGAAAAAGTCTTGCCAGCTTGTTTTCAGAATGTTGACTCTATTTAGACCAGTGAACATGAAATATTACATTAATTTGTTTCTGCGTATTATTTTTAACAGTAGTAAATCATTCCCCCACCACTAAAAATGTAGCATATATTTTTAAAACAGTGAGTTGAAAGTATATAAAATTATCAGTCAGCTGAAGGCATCCACCACTGATGCAAGACAGCTTCTTCAGAAAGGTTTTATTTCATCACATTCTTTGGTGAAGTTCTCCTTCCTAAAAGCTTTAGAGAAACATCTAGCTGGTAGGCTCTGCAGAGTTTGCACCACAGATTATAATTTTCCTCCAACCTTCTCTTTCTCTCCGGTGAACACATCCCTGACCCTTCCAGTTCACTGTACTTGAGAACTAAAAATCAATCTTCAGTACAGTATGGGGAGGATTTATCATACAAACTGTTGAAATGAAAGAAACGAGCAATCTTGAGTTTGAAAAATGTTTCATAGATGAAACGTTTCTTTGTACAACAACCATCATGACTCTGCTTAATCAGAAAGGCCTTTCTCTGTTCCCAATCCCCAGAAAGCACTATTCTTTTGGTAGTCATAACCCATTTTTTTTAAATCTCTGGCTTAGTCTGGGCAATCTCTCTTTCAGATAAAGAACATTTTTTGTTCTGTTGTGCTTTTTAGTTAAGCAACCTAAGAATAGAATATCAGTAAGAAAGATCCACATGCTACTGGCATGTGCATAAGCAAAGAACAGATTTATGTGGACTTCAATTAATTAAGGAAATAGAAATCAAAGCAAAGTTTTAGGGGAAGCAAAGGAAAGATGTATTCTAGTTTGGGGAGATGGAGAATGTGGCCCTTGGAACACCTGAGACTTGAATCATGAGTAGAGAATTGACTTTTGATTTATACATTTGACTCTGGAAGTAACCTTATGGATGGATTAGACATATGTTATATCAAAGGTGGATAATTCCATGGGAAAGTTATTAAAATAACACAGGCAAGAGACAATAAAAGTCTAACACACCATGAGAATTAAATATGAAATTATGCTGGCCACTCTTGTTTCATCACCTTGGTTAGATCAGTCTTTAGTTGGTCCTCAGATTGAAATTTCCTTCTTATATACATTCTAAACTCCAACAATTCTTGCAATAATTACTCTCTTTATATTTTTTTCTATCCAAATAATTGTATTATCCCTAGGGAATTTTTCTCATATTCCCACTAGTTAGGTTTAGTGCTTTCTATAAAACCTCTCTCAGCATTGGAAAAACCTCATAAAAAGTTCCCCACTCTAACTTCAGAATCAGCAGCTAAGCCTGTCCCCTCACCCAGAGGTTTCTATCCTGTCTCTGCTAAATTCAGCTCATCTTCCCTTTGACCCTCACAAATTAGCATGTAAGCACATTGAAAAAAAAATTGACCTAGAAACTCTGGATATGGATGCTGGCTTCTTTTGAAATCTTTTAAGTATTTAAATTCACTTTCACATGTTAGCACAGTTATGCCCATAAATTCTACAGCTACATTCACACCTTGTTCTGCAGTCACCTTTGGAGAGAAAGGAGCTCTTGTTACAGCCATCATTTCTATAGGTTTTGTCCCAAGACAACCGCCCCCCCCCCCCCCCCCCGCCCTTTATATAAAAGAGGCAGATGTGCTGTTCTTTGGAACTATCAGAACTCTATTACTCCCATATTAATCAGTTGCATTAAAGCCCTTAAATAAATTAACTAAAAGTTATTTCTGCATCCACAGTGGTCCATCATAGTATGAATATGACCATTTTATTAAAGCTGTCAAGTACAACATTCAAAGAAAAGCCCATTAGGGCACTACGGTACCACCCTCTTGAAAGCCATTATTTAAATTGAGCAAACATTCTTTTTGCTAAATTGTTGTTTACATGCACAGCAAACTGTATTCTCTTTGTTCACTAGAATGATACATTTCTACCATAAGACAAACATTCAGCTGTACATGACACCCTCTATGTAGCTTATTTACTGCACTTCTACTATTCAAGGTAAGATATGCATACACACACACACACACACATATGTGTGTGTGTGTGTGTATGGAGAGAGAGAGAGAGAGAGAGAGAGAGAGAGAGAGAGAGAGAGACTATCTGCTACATACAAAGCAATTAGCATGTCGTATTGTTTAGTTACTATTTTCATACCTGTGTCCTGTTTGTTTTCAAACAACATATATTTACTCTAGTTTAATGAAAAGGGCCTCTTTACATTCTGGGTAGTGTGTGATAAAATACATAAAACAATGCCCTTTTGCTGAAACTGTTATTATTTTCTTGATTCTCTTTGCAAAGGCAACATCCTTTTTTTCTTTCTTATTGAACATCAAAGCACTTATCAAAGGCTCTGAAGTGTGACCAAAACTCAATTTTCCCAAAGAGAAGCTATACTTTTCCTAGGGGAAAAAAAGTATCTCTAAGAAAGAGCATGTATATGTGGTACTATCTTCTCTGTTCCATTAGTATTTTAAATCTCTCTACGCATCATTCTTGTTTCTACAAATTTCCTAATATATTAAATTCCCAGTTAGTATAAAACAGATCACAGGTTTCTCTCTTACAGGCACATTTTAAAACACTCTTTTTAAGGTAGTCTTGATTCAGAAAATGTTTCTAAATTTTATTTTTATTAATAAAGAAACTGAATTTTAGCCTTTGTGAAAATGCAGTAAGTATACACATGTTTGCTTCTATGTAGACCAATATAAATATCAATAATATTAAAAAAAATTTCTATTATATAATACTTTATAAAAGTTTTTTTGCAAAATTTAACAACCATTTAGAGGTGACTGAGTATGAATGCAAAATACAAACTTTGAATGAAGGAGAATATAATTCACCCATGAGTATACTTAACTTGAAGTATTATTTTCTAAACTATCAAGTAAAATTAGTAAAACTTAAAAAGCAACATTTGTGTTATAAAAATCTAACACTATTTCAGTTGGCATGGCTTTCTTACTTTCTTAATTCTCTTATAAAGCTAAAAAGAAATAAAAGAAAGTCATAAGATTTCTGAATAATCTAAGTAGTACAAGTAGGTGATTACTGTTAAGTTAAGACAGACGGATGGATGGATAGGTAGACACAGACAGGCAGAAATAGATAGATATTTTTACAGGAAACATAAGTCTGTGAATCAGAGAATGGACCATCTGTTTCTCACATAGCATCTCAGCACTGATTCTACATGGGGTGATAGGAAAAGAGCCTGATGTTACCCTGTGTGTTCATGCAGTGGTGTTGAACCACAGGAAAATTATGAGACTCAGCACTTCCAATGTGGTGGTTGGCACACTGGCCCATCCTACCACCAGACAGAGACCATTACTCTGGAACACAAAGGAATCTTCTCTGGGTAGTAGAGGAGAAGCTCTCTACTTTCACCATGCTGAAGTGTGAACAAATGGCTCTGGGAAAGACAAGTTTGCAAATTTCTCTGGAGCAACACACAAATCTAGCTTTTAGGACACGTTTGCTGTTCGATCATTCTTTAATCGAGTTTTGCCAGCTTTTTGTCCAGAAAGCCAAAACCGTGCGGTAACATGAAATATTCATGTAGAATTGTCTCTTCGCAATATTAATAATGAAAATTAGCTTCTATTTAAAATACTGTGTAGTTGGATATATTTTTGGTTTTATCTGGAGATAGGCATAAGTTCAATAAAGTGGTTTATTAAACCACCACTGAAAATGTTATGTTTTTATACTTAAATTTGTAAACATACAGAAGATAAATATATATATATAAAGAGTCAAATTACTTGAACATAAAATTTACCTGTAATTCTCTATTTTTTGAGTTCTCTGCGTGCAATAAAAACTTAACTGTGTAAATGGAAAAAAATGGACATTGTATTTGAGTTGCTCTGTTAAAGTTACTTTGCAAATTAGTGATGGAATAGAACCGGAACACAGGATCTTCTGAGGCCCCTGGGTGCTGTATCAATGAGGCCAATGGAACTCTTAGCTATAGTCTGTTCCAAGCAAATAGTATAAAATTCAGGCTTTACTCACTTAACTGCCTACATTTATCTCCTACAGAGAAGACAGTATTACAACTGTTTCAACTGCTTAAGCCCTGTTTTAGCATAATTTGGAAGCCTGCACTGTACTTGATAACTTTATAATACTCTGAACAGCATGTATAAAATGTTTAATTTTAATAATGCAAGATGTGAGAATTGAAGAAATCTAACAGTTAAAGCATTGTTGAAAAACTAAAAATGTAAGAACACATTTTATTATTTCAGGGTAATAATAAATTTTCCCATTTGCAAGTAATTTTTCCCTCCTCTGAACTGCAGCTTTTATCAGTGTGTTTCATGGCCCCTCTCATGTATTTTATTTTATGTTATTTTTACTAGATTCTAGGTTATTTGGTGACATGTTTGAATACTTCAAAGCTTCTAACAAATAACCTGATGTAGGTGGCTCTCAATAGTTGTTGAATTAATGAGTTTTATTTTTATTTTACCATCCTTTGTTTTCTGACTGGCAATTGTTGATCTATGTGAAGCTGTCTTTTAGTGGAAAGCATTCACAACAACAATAATAATGCAACAAAACAGAGAGGTGGTTATAATCACTCTAATTCAATAATAAGTAGCTAGATAATGTGAGACATGGTAAACACATCAAATAATTGTGGTGATATTATAAGCAGTCACCTAATAATATATCCTGGTTCCCTAACTAAGAATAAAAAACTACTTGCGTGGCACTTTGATAAACCATAAGGAAAAATGTTCAAATTAAACAGCTGCTGTTTTAAAATAAAGTTAACAAAAAGATGACCACTATTTCTCTTTTGTTTTCTGTTATCAGCCTCAACATATTGTTTTCTTAAGGGAAGCAACAATTCCAAAAGGCATCCAATGTGTACAGAGCATCACAATGCTTTTAGTTTACTTAATTATTTGTAATATGCTGTTATTTGTATTACCTTTTAAGAAATCTCAGTTGAAACATGAAACAAATGAAGAGAATAATTCAATTCTTTAAGTTAGAAAATCCAGCCACATATAAGCTTGTTATTCCTCCTCAATGATTTCAGGTTAAAACTAGAAAGGCTCATTTAAATAGTTGAGATAAAGTACTGAATGGTGCACCCAAAAGGGGTTATTTGGGAAGTAAAAACAATTAGTGTTAAACATTCCACATCTTCTGACAGGATAACATACTTGTTTCTTATTCCGAAATACTTCATGTTTATGTTCAGGAATTTTTTGCATTACAGGCCAACAGTTCTTAAAGTATGAACCCAATAGTTTTTGAACAGTTCTTCAAGGCCAAAAATATTTTCATAATAATACAAGGATAGATTTGCTTTTTTTTTTTTCTATGTCAACATTTGCACCAATGGGGCGAAAACAGTGGTGGATAAAAGTGCTGTACTTTCGCACAGATCAGGGCCAGGCACTAACTCTAGTGGAGGGTATGCATTCTTCACTACCAAACAATCTCAGTTTAAAAGGAAAAAAAAAAAAAACAAGAATGTCTTTGATGAAACATTGAACACTATAAGTTTTATTATAACCTGATCCTTGAATACATATCTCTCCTATGCTATGCTTGCATAAAGGAATTCAGCTACATGCAAGTGTGCGATAGTTGTTTTGAGGAAAGACACCTAAGCAAGTTGTAGACTAAACTAGCTACTTTTTCCATAGAACACCTGTTTTTTCTTGAAAGTTCTACTCACAACCACAAAAGTTATTTGGACTTGTGTATTTAGTAGGCATTTTCTCAAAAATTGGAAAGGGTATTTCTTCAAGGAAAACAATTAACATTTTATTCATTCACTCAACAAATAGTTACTCAGTGCTTATAATACCAGGGTGTTAGAAGATTTTGTGTTCTTTATTGTCTTCCTTGGTAATAAGGCTATTATTAATTTTGTTGACATTTAAAGTAACACTATAGATTATTTTGCATACTCAAATGGCTAATTCTGAATATTTTCTTGTTATATGATGATTATTGATTCAGGTTAACATTAATTGAAGGCTTACTATGGGGCAGGCACTATTCTAACCATTTTGTATATGTGGTTCCATTTAATTTCCACAACAATTCTGGGTTTGAGGGCATTATGATTTGTTTTTTTTTAATGTTTATTTATTTTTGAGAAAGAGAGTCAGACAGAGCATGAGTTGGGGAGAGGCAGAGAGGGAGGGAGACACAGAATCTGAAGCAGGTTCCAGGCTCTGAGCCATCAGCACAGAGCCCGATGCGGGGCTCAAACCCACAAACTGTGTGATCATGACCTACTGTTGAAGTCAGACACTCAACTGACTGAGCCACCCAGGCGCCCCAGATGGCATTATGATTCTTAAGTAGAGATAAAGTGAAAGAGACATAGAGATGTTATCTAATGTATTCACACCAAAGAAAATTAACTGGTGGAATTGGGATTCTTATCCCTATAATATAGTCCTGACCCCACTGCCACATTCTTGACTAATTTATGCCATTTATAAATAAATTTATCTAATTTATGTTCTACTTAAATTCTAACCTGTAATTTCTTTGTTAGCTTCAAAATGAATCTATTTATAATAGAGAGGTATCCCTTCATTCTGGGGGTGGGGAGCTTTGAGTCCATGGAATTTTCTGGTGTGTCTTCTTCATTGTGTATGAAGATACTAGTGTATTGATGAAAAGCATGGACTTTGAAATCAGACTTGAGTTTGAGTACTGACCTCATAATTTATTAGCTCTGAAATTTTCTGCAATTTCCTTAATCTTTTATCCTTAGTTTCTATATCTGTAAAATAAGGACAATGGTTGCAAGGACTTCAAAGTGTTAGGATTAAGTAAGGTTATTTATGTAAACCTATTAACAATTAATGGCACACAATAAGACACTCAACAAACATTAGTTATATTTGTTCATATTTATACTTGTATTCCTATGCCTTCAATATCTGGAACTCTGAAAGAGCCATGAAAAGAAATAACCTGGAAGTAATTCAATAACTTAAAAAGAGCGATTGCAGGAGAAGACTAAAAAAGCTGGCATTTAGGGGTGCCTGGGTAGCCCAGTCGGTTAAGCATCCAACTCTTGGTTTCCACTAGGTCATGATCTCATGGTTTCATGGCTTCCAGCCCCACCTCCGGCTCTGTACTTGACAGTGAGGAGCTTATTTCAGATTCTCTCTTTCTCCCTCTCTCTGCCCCTCCCCACTTGCGGTGTCTCTGTCTTTCCCTCTCTTTCAAAAAGCATTTTGGAAAAAAAAAAAAAAAAAGGCAGGCATTTAATTCCCATATAGGAGAAAGTCAACTAAAAGGAGATCATCAGTCAACTAAGACAATTATCTTTTTTAGTTTCAAACAATAGCAGAAAGTACTCACACACTCATTTAAATTGAATTGACGTAGTGAAGCCTGAGATAGCTGCCATACTGTAAGTCTTCTGAGGCTGTTGCCTCACCCATATCTCCACAGACCCCGTCCCCACCTGCCCCTCCCAGGCCTCACCTTTCTAGTGCACTCAGATGCAGATACTGTCAATATCTGCAGCTCTGTGCCAGGACCTCAACTGCCTACAGGGCATGCCAGTGTCTGAGAATTAAAGTCCCTAGGAAGAGCCCACAACAGACTGACAGTTATCAGGCAGCATAACTGAGGTGACTTCTCAGCAGGATTAAGTTCCAGTTACTTACAGTGGTCACTGGCTTGATAACAAATTGCTTATTGGGTGTCTTTCTTTCTCTATTTTACTTCCGCACTTCTGTCAGTGTTTTCTGGGATCACCTCTCTGATAAATTATTTGAATTTGAATCTTTGTCTCAAGGTCAGAAACACAGACTACCTATATTTTTCATCACTGTATTATTCAGACCTGAATATAGTTCCTGGGACATAATATGTACTCAACAGATATTTGTGGAATTAATTGATTAGTTCTCAAAAGTAAGGGTTCCTTGAAGTCATCATATTCATTTTAGTATACCCAGGTCCTGGCATAATGCCTGGCATAAAGTATGCACCCAATTAATGTTTGTGGGAAAAAATGAATGCATAAACTTGCCAGTATTGTTTTAAAAAAAACACTGACTACTAATAATGAATACATTACTACTGACAAGGACAGTGAGAATTGAATAAAACTTAAATCTAATACATAATAAAAATCAGTAATAATAGTTATTTAGTTACTTAATAACCATATTTATATTCATTGACCAGAGTAGCATTAAATTAAGGTAGAAACCTTTGCTATAGAATCTTGTGAATTACATTTCAAAAATGTACACAGAGATATGTCAACTTATTTGCAAACTTCACTTACAAGTCTGTAGCCTAAAATGAACAAATGGAATAATAAAGGAGGGGAAAAAGGCATTAATCGATTGGTTGATTCAACAGATATGTATTAAATGTCTAATAGGTGTCAGTCATGTCCCTAAATTCATGGTTTTATAATTTTTGTCTGAAACTCACAGTAGGAAATATATTTTACATCAAGACTTGTACACAAATGTATAATGTATGGATACATAGATATGCTCAAAACTAAAATAATGCTTCAGCATACAATATGTGTGTTCACTACATTTTATTTGCTCTGACAAACTTTCTTTTAGTGTGCCCTATTTCCTTAAAAAAAGATACTTTGCAATTCCCATTAATATGATTTCACTACTCGCTAACGGGTTCCAACTGACATTTTGAAAAACATTAGATTCTAACGTTAAAATGATGAGCAAAAATAGACACTATGTTTCTTTGAAGGATCTTAAATAAATACAAATCAAATAATTTTAAAAACCAGTGTACAACTTACCTCTGTGATTGCTGCAGAGGTACGTGGAACGAAGAAGGGTTTGGGCCAGAAACATCTAAACTGGTGTAGGGGTGGAGGGTTGGGGGCAAAAGTGGTAATTAAGTGGAGATTTAGAGAAGAGTTGAAGTAAAATCTGAGGGAGAGTTAGAGAGACTATCAAAGGTCTTTGTGAGAAGCTGGATATGGAGAATGAGGGAGAAGGAGACATCAAGGCAACTTGCTAGATAATTTGCCCCACTGGAGGGGCAATGGTGGTATCTGTTGAAAAGGGAAGACTAAAGAAGACCTGATCTAGATAAAGATAGGGTGGAAGGTCACAAATTCGTTATTAAACATGCTGCTTTTGAAGTATCTAAGAGCTAAAGACACAAAGGCAGTTACACGTGGAGGTCTGGATTTCAGAGGCAAAATCTAGGACTGAAATGGCAATTTATGAATCATCTAGGTATGGAGCAGCTCAGAAAAGAGCCTAAAACGTTAACAGAATCTGACAATATTATTTTCGTTTACTTATTTACTTTCTGTATGATTTTATGAGGGAATTTTAAGGGGCTTTCAGATAAATTATGTGCAGAAAAGTGGTCAAATGAAGGAGAATAATACTCACGTTATAAAAAGTTTGAAAAGACTAGTTGTGCTATGAAACCTGTGTAAAAAAGATAGTTGTCCATGATGATGATGGTGATGATTGACAACAATGAAAGTATAAGCCAATACCATATGTCTGGCACAATATTAGGCTCTTTATAAGAATTATCCTAATTAAAAAAAAAATCATATGAGGTTGATGAGAACCCTAAGAAATGGACACATAAAATAATTAGCCCAAGGTCACAAATCTGATAAAACGTATATCACGGATCCTTAAAATGAGCAAGTCTGTCCCATTTTACAGACTAAATTCTTCCTTCACCACTTTATTATACTTTCTCAAGTATAGCATCGTACAGCCAAATGCTGTCAGGCATAATCTTTGAACATATGCTTTCTTCAAGAGAAATATTCTTTTTTTAAGCTGCTGTACCGTATCAATCATGTAAGTGATTATCATTTCTTTTTTTTTTCATCTGTAAAGGCATATTTTCCTAAATATATGCACACCAGTTAAAATCTGTTACTTTATAAATGCCTTTAATAGCTAACAATAAAACAAGCATGAAAGATCTTATTTATAATTTTTTAGTTCATTTCACTACTTCATTCAAAAGTATTTATTGAGTACCTACCTATGTATCAAGTACCGCTCTTGAGGGCTATATACCAGACAGTCCATGCATAAGAGAAATGGTCATTCCGAGTAAATCAGTTTCCTAGACCTTGTTATGAATTATGGGGGAAAAAAAAGTAAGAGATTCTTCTCATAACAGCTCCCCTTTCCTCCAGATATCTTTTATACTATATGCCACAGGTAAAACGGGGCTCAAACATTTTGGAAAGAAAATAAAGAGACAAGCACACGGGACTTTATTTTTTAACTGGCAAATCTAGTATACCTATTAAGAATGTAAAAGTAATGTAATTCAAAGTTCTGGAATACAATATAGAAGGAATCACATTCATATATGATAATAAATCTGACTTACAGGCCAAACAGGACAAACATATTCAATGCTTTCAAAAGGCACTGGCTGCAGATTTTGATAACAAAGACCTACACTTTTAAGGCAAAAGTAAAAAATAAATTAAGAAAGATTGTAGAATGTTATTTAGACTCACAAAACCTAACTCTTGTCTATCAAATGCATTCAAGTTTTTTTTTCGAGGCACAACAAATAATGATATTAACCTGTCATAGGTGTTTTGCTTAACTATTGAAGAGAGATGAATGGATACTCATGACTAGAGAGTGAAATACATAATATTGGAATCAGGTAGGTTTGTTTGAAGGATGTGTATGTGAGGAAAGGAAGCCCCGTGGGTGTTAACAGTGGGTCCAGTTTCCACTCTTCCCTTAGCCATTGCCCATTTCTTTGTTCCTCTTCACAGAAACATTCTGACCTAAGCTACTTTGCAGGATTGGCTCCAATAAGGCTTTGCCTCTGTAGTAGGCCACCCAAAATATCAGGTGGAACCTGTAAAATGGTGCCTTATATGGAAAAAAAAGGGTCTTTGCAGATGGGATTAAATCAAAGATTCTGAGGTGGGGAGATTATACTGGATCACCCGGGAAGGAGACCATTAAATCCAACCACATTTCCTTATCAGGATAAGGCAAAGGGAGATTGGATACACATAGAAGAGAAGGCAACGTAAGTTGGCAGCAAAGACTGCAGTGGGGCCACTGCAAGCAAATGAATGCCAGCAGCCCCGGAAGCCGGAGGAGGCAATCTAGAGATCCAGAGGGAGCACCTGTTATCACATCACCTTTACTTCAATCTAACAAGACCAGTGTTGAACTTCTGGCCTCCAGAAGTCAGAAAGAATACATTTCTGTTATTTTAGCCACCCATTTTGTGGTAATTTGTTGTAGCAACCATAGAAAACAAATACAGCTCCATTAAAAAAAAAAAAATTCTCCTATAGTCAAATTCACCACTGACCTCCTAGTAGCTAAATCCAATGGTCATTGTACTCAAGTTCTCTGCACTATTCAACACAGTGGATCTTCCTCCTTTTTATTCTTTAGTTGGTGTGATGGTCAGTTTTATTGTCAATTTGGCTGGGATATAGTCTCAATTACTCAATCACACACACTAATTTAGGTGTTTTTGTGAAGATGCAAGTGAAGTCTGAAATAGAGTGACATTAAATGAGGAAGATTATCCTGGATCACCTGGGTGGGCCTGATTAAATTAGTCAGAAGGCCTTAATGTCAACACTGCAGCTTTTGTGAAGAAAAAGACAAAGGAGGAGGAGGAAGAAGAGGAGAAGAAGGAGGGCAGACAAGAGGCACAGGAGGGGAGAAATAATTCCATCTGCAGAGTGAATCTTGAGCTCCTGCCTGCCCTTCCTGACAGCCTGCCCTGCCGAATTCAGACTTGCCAAGCCATCCCCATAACTGTGTAAGCCAATTCCTTGAAATAAATATCATGATATATATTTCCTGCTGGTTCAACTCTGACTGATACACTTGGCTTCAAGGATACCACTCTCTTGCTTTCAGTCTTATTTCACCAGCTGCTTCTTTCCATTCTCCTTTTCTCTTTCCTCCTCCTATTTCTTACTGCTTCATGCTGGAAAGCCCAGAGCTCAGTATTTGGACTCCTTTCTCTATTTTACTCACTCAGTGAATGACTGATACCCTATATGTGCTGATCCCTTGCATTTATTCTTAATCTACAGCCTGGACCTCTTTCCTAAACTCTAATCTTAAACACACAGTCACTTACATCACCTCAGGTTTCTAACAGGCATTTGGACATGACATGTCTCACTCTGAATTTCTCATCTTCTCACAAAACTTCCTTCTCTTGTCTTTCTCAGTAAATAGCATCAATCTTTCCTGTTGCTCAGGCCAGAGACTGGTAATTAAACTTAACCTCTCCCTTTCTTTCATTCTCCTTCCCAATATATTAACAAATAAGGTGGACTCTATCTTTGAAATGTATCCCAAATAGGGCCACTTTTTCCTGCCTTGCTCCAAAAACACCACAATCTTTTACTATTATTGCACTAAGCTCATCAATAATTTCCTTCTGTCCTTGCACTTTCTATCTCTCCCTCTCTTTTCCTCTATCTCTCTCATCCATAGCCTAGCTAGCAATCTCAACTCTTCTAAGATATGAATCAGATCACATCACTCCTCTGTTCCAAACCCTCTGGTAGCTTCCTGATTCAGAGTAAAAGCCTAAGTTCTTTTTTTTTCAATGTTTTTATTTTAGTTTTGAGAGAGAGAGAGAAAGAGAGAGAGAGAGAGACAGAGCATAAGTAGGGGAGAGGCAGAGAGAGAAAGGGAAACACAGAATCTGAAGCAGGCTCCAGGCTCTGAGCTGTCAGCATAGAGCCCGATGCAGGGCTCCAACTCATGAATGGTGAGATCGTGACCTGAGCCAAAGTCGGATGCTTAACTGACTGAGCCACCCAGGTGCCCCAACCTAAGTTCTTTTAATGGTTTATCAGTCTTAATGTGAATCACCTCGACCTCTGCTCCTATAACTATTTTTTCTCTCTCTTAGATCCAACCACACTAAGTCTGTTTCTTGGCCTTGAACGAACAAGGAAAGCTTCTGTTTGAAGGATTCTGAATTTGTCGACTCCCATGCTCTGTTTCCCATCGTTCCATGTCCACACTGCTTGCTCTATTACTTTCAGCCCAGCCATTTGCCCAAATATCACTTCATCAGCGATGCCAGGAGTCAAAATGAAAACTCTTTCCTTTCACCTACATTCTATCTCTTGCTCCTGGTTTATTTTCGTCTATGGCACCAATAGCCATCTGATGTATAATATATTTCACATGTTGGTTTTTAGTTTCTGTCTCCTACCACTAGAATATGAGCTCCTAAGGTCAAGCTTCTTTGTTTTGTTCTCTGCCATATCCTTGGGGATCTAATACGGTGCCTGGAACATAGTAGGTATTCAGTAAATATTGTATGAGTAAATGAATGGATAAATGTGGATATTTTAATGACTGGGTAGATCCATAAACCAATGTGAACAAATATTTAACAAATGTGTGTGAAATATAATGGGATTAAAATTAAATTAAAAATTAAAATAATTAAAAAAAATAATAGTAAAAAAAGCGACATTTAATAGGACAGCCATAAAATCTTTACCAGGCTCAGCCTCTTCTATCTTATTTTTTTGTAAAGTTGCTTATTAGATTGGTTGGCCCACAAATTATTTCACTGACAATCATTTTATGTGCTGTTTTCTGTAATATGTGTACCACTCCGCAATTATTACCTATTAGATCTTCTTTTAATCTGCTTGATATCAGAGACTCAAAGATGGTAAAAGATGAAAGAAGAGAGGACACAGACCTTAGAACCATGATACCATAATTGGCTTTAGTTAGAAATTCAAGACCAATGAAATGGGCTACCCTAGATGTCTCAGAATTTACTTAATTAAACTTGTCTTATTCTACTTACTTACTCATATAGAATGTGCCTGCATTAGACATGGCAGTATATAGCTGTAGGAGGGTAGGATGTAGAAGCACTGCCCATAGCCAGATAAATGCTCCCATGTGTCATTTGGTAGGAAATACCAGTAGAACAGTGGCTTAGTGACTCCAATGTTAATTGAATGAGTATTTTACTTCACAAAATTTTTTTGACTTGGAGGCATAGTAAAGTAACTGTATTAAAAGAACACGTCCTGTGCATGAGGAGGATGGCTGGTTAAAAGCACTCTAAAGGCTTTCGCTGATTATACTCAGGGGTGCAGAAACACTGATTTTCCTCACATGGGTGAATAGTTTGACACCTTGTTGCTTAAAAATTGCTTATGTTTAAAGTACACTCCACAGCTAAAGGGCCATGCAGATGCCACATTATTGAATAGCATATGGACAACTCCAGGGCTGTTAAAAATGATCACACCGACCGTCTGTTTTTACTGGGGCTTACTGTATTTAGACAGTTCTAAGAAAGAGGATTACGCCTTACAATGTAGCTCAGGGGACCTATATCAAGAAGGAAAAAGAAGCAGGGAAGGCACTTGTGAACTTGCAAGAGAAACTATGTTTCAGTAATGACCTCTTTCTCAACAACATGGCAGTTTTAAATCTTAGAGAGGACAAACATGTTTTAAGATAAAAACTATTATTTTAAAAATTTGCAACTAAGTCTTTAGAGCCTCCACTAAGCTAAATTTGGTGGCAAGGATGGAGTGACTAACGTTTTCTGTTTGGATGTCTGAACTCCCTTAGCTGCTGGCACAAATTTATCTGAGTTTGTCTCCAACTTTGTTATAACCTCAGAGTTCTACTTGGGAAAGAAACGGGTCTGAAAGAATGCTGTTCTTTTCAGCAACAATAGTAATGGTTTACTTTCTGTGACCCATTACTTCCTAGGTCTGTTCATAGCCCATATCTTCTTCCATTAACACGACTTTAATTTTTTCCCCAGCGTTTGAATTGTCCACGGTGTCAAGCACCATGCTAAGCATACAATATAGCCTCCGTCAGCCCCTGGTGAGTGAAAACAAAACCAGGCATAGGGTGCAAGATGCAGGGGTAAACACTTGCAGGATGATCATGCCCCTGTCCCTTATGTGTGTGTCTCAAAGATATGGGACAAGGACTACAGCTGTTTCTCTAGAAATATATACTACATGAAAAAAAAAAACAGACAAATTGTGGAAATATGTATATTTAGGGGCGCCTGGGTGGCTCAGTCTGTTGATTGTCCGACTTCGGCTCAAGTCATGATCTCACAGTTCGTGAGTTCAAGCCCCACGTGGGCAGAGCCCACTTTGGATCCTCTGTCTCCATCTTTCTCTGTCCCTCCCCTGCTCACACTCTCTCAAAAATAAATAAACACTAAAAAGGAGCATTCTTATTTTCCTCTAAGTATGTAAAATTACAAGTTGATAATTACTAAAGCAAATACATTTATGTATACCACCTTATGGAAAGCTCTCCCAGTATCATGTCAGATGGTGCTCCAATTTAACCACTCCATAAGTAATAATCAAAATTTACAAAGCTCACCTTGATAAAGGAGAGAATGGGTAGAGTCTCTGCATTTGTCACACTAACAAAAGAAGCATAATCTTTGGAAGAAGTCAGAGGAGCAAATAATAGACATTAACGTTTTATAACTTTTTCAGTCTTAACATCTCTAAATCAATGTAGGAATTCAAATGACTTTTATTAGCGTTGAAACGTTTGTCATAGGTACCACACGATTACATGCTTGCTGTTTAGGTCAACTTTTCAATCTAGTTTTTGAAATTATAACAAAATAGATCTTTCATTTGGTGTTTGTGGTAAGCCAGACACAGTGAGGACCACTGAAGAAAATCCAATAGGAAGTCCTATTATTTTCCTCATTTTACAGATCAGAGGGTGTGAAGTTAAATAATTTGCCCAAACTGATGCACTTACCACATGGAAAAGCCAAAATTGTAACCATGGCCCTTTGACTTTAAAGACTGTACCCCCTTTTTTTAAGTTCAATTATTTTGGCAGGGGGCAGGGAGAGAGGGAGAGAGAGAATCCCAAGCAGGTTCTGCACTGTCAGGACTCAATGCGGAGCTCCAACCCATGAAATGTGAGATCATGACTTGAGCATAAATCAAGAGTCAGATGCTAAATTGACTGAGCCCAGGCACTTTAAAGCCTGTACTCCTAACCACTGGCCTGATGCTTTTTCACACCACCACTCCCCATAAAATGGGGAATGAGAAAGATGAAACAGCCCAATGGCTTAGAGCTGTTAGCTGCATATGTATAAAGTAATTAAAAAGTAACTTGTATATTCTTGATTTCTTTCATGGTAAAATGTAAATGAAGAATCTTAGTTTGTGTTCAGAGTACACAGAACTGCAAAAGCATAATCAGAGTACTTTTTGAAAATGTTACCATGAACAAAAATGACTGTAAGGTAGCACAACATCAGTTTTGTGGACTACTCATCTTGGTTGAGTTTCTCTAAAACAATCACATAACCCACTTTCATTAATAGTATAGCATTATCCATATGTGGGCATTTGCTTACTGTGAAGGCACTGTAAAAAATCACACCTATCAGAATACCAAAAATACCAAATGTGCCCGAGTTCCTGACGTCTTCTGAGGCTTTGAGCTGCTATTTGTGCCCTCTGAACATCACGAGTCTCTCCAGGGCACTGCAGTGAATTAGACAAGCCTGAAATCAAGGCTGGGGAGAACAGACATGATGACTAACGCACAGGCAACTTTTAACCTAGAGTCTTTTAAGTATGGATACCTGGTATTAGAACACATAGATCGATATAAGCATTAGTAAGGAACATTTGCCTCAGAACTTTAGTCTCCTTGGACCACACGCATTTCTCATCATCGTAACCTATTCACCCCCTCCGTACTGGTCATTGTAGCCAGCAGAATGATATTGAGGTCAAGCTTTTGCTAATGGAGAGGTGACAGACTCTTGCAGTTAGGTGCATTGAGGCTAGAAGGACACTGTCCTGTTCCTATCCCACCCCTGCTGCTTGCTGTGCCTTTGGGCAAGTTATTTTACCTCTCAGTGCTTCCCTGTATACATGTAACAGCTCCACACTGTGTTATAAAAGTTAAGTCCATGTCTACAAAACACTTGAAACTACCTAGTATATAGTTGCCTCAGAGGAGTGCTGTTATTATGTATTATTATTAATATTACTTCTCAGGTGTGAAAAAGATAATATTTAAGGCAATTTTTAAAACCGATTTTATCCCTTTAGTAGGTCATGAAACTACTTGAGCTGTTCTTGATT
Source organism: Panthera uncia (assembly GCF_023721935.1). Classification (NCBI taxonomy): domain Eukaryota; kingdom Metazoa; phylum Chordata; class Mammalia; order Carnivora; family Felidae; genus Panthera; species Panthera uncia. Next base: position 47,781 of record NW_026057929.1, read on the forward strand.
CATAAAAATGAAATATAACCATATAAAACAGGGAAAATAACACCAGGATTCAGTGTACATAGGATAGGTAAATATTATTTTATGGGACAAATACATACATGTGTTGTCAGTTGTAACTGAAATATATTTCTTAATGACAATCATGGCCAAAAACATTAATAATAAGAAAACATACTGGCTTAGCACTATCATACAGGAAGTATGGCATTCTTACATCTGTGTGAAAGGGAATTTTAAATTGTTGCTGCAGTTCTAACGTCAAGCATTTAATTCATTCATAAATTTAGTGCTTAGACAACATTTTCTACGGTGCAGGCACTACACTATGGTTTGGAGGAACAATAACAAGAAAATTTGACTTGACTCTTGCCCCAGTGGACTTTACATCTTAATGGGAAAACTCTCTTTGTCAAATAAACATATGTTAATGAAATCTGTTCTTCCAAATTCTTATAAATATACAAAGCTTAGATCATCAGCAAAAATAAATGAACGGCAAATTGTAAAGAAAAAGAAAATAATCTCACGAAAAATTAGGAGTAAAACAAAGCACTTAAAAATGCATACAAAGCTGAGTACTCTCTACACAGCTCTATAAGTAACCGGTGGAATAGGGAAGAAGTGCAAGTGTAGTTTGGGATACTTGTTTCTAACTAAATTTTCCATTTCGAATTATCATTTATACCATTTAATATTCATCAAATTGCCTCTACCCCCACTATGTCCTAATAACTTACATGGCATACTTAGTAAATCTTCAGCGAAATCAGTTAGTATCTCTCCAAATTAATACATAACTTTAATGTAATTTCAATTAAAATCACCATAGTGCTTTAGCAGGAATTGGAGAGAATGATCTTGAACTGTAAGTAGAAAAATATATGTCCAACTATAAGAGAACTATAAAGAAAAGAGTAATACTTGTCTTGCTTTATCAAAACATACTACAGATATATTGTACTCAAAATAACCTGGTGTTGGTAAAAGAGAAGCAATAGATCAAACACAGAAGTAGGAAGTTTTTTCAGTGACTATAAGAAGTCAATATTTGACAAAGACACTAGTAATTAAATTCAGTGTGTAATTATATTTACTTATTTAATAAGTTGATTAAACATCTGAAAGGAAATTAAAATGAAACCCTTATTTTCCCACATATAAAGTAAAATTATAGGGACGCCTGGGTGGCTCTGTTGGTTAAGCATCTGACTTCGGCTCAGGTCATGATCTTGCAGTTTGTGGGTTCAAGCCCCATATCAGGCTCTGTGCTGACAGCTCAAAGCCTAGAGTCTGCTTAGGGTTCTGTGTCTCCCTCTCTCTCTGCCCCTGTCTGGCTCATGCTCGCTCTCTCTCTCTCTCTCTCTCTCAAAAATAAATAAACATTAAAAAAATTAAAAAAGGGGCGCCTGGGTGGCGCAGTCGGTTAAGCGTCTGACTTCAGCCAGGTCACGATCTCGCGGTCCGTGAGTTCGAGCCCCGCGTCAGGCTCTGGGCTGATGGCTCGGAGCCTGGAGCCTGTTTCCGATTCTGTGTCTCCCTCTCTCTCTGCCCCTCCCCCGTTCATGCTCTGTCTCTCTCTGTCCCAAAAATAAATAAAAAATGTTGAAAAAAAATTTAAAAAAAAATTAAAAAAAAATTATGGGTGAAGTATGGTCTTAAACACAAAAGAAAGTATCTCTCAGGAAAATTTAGGAGATGCACTATCTGTGGTTAGGGAAATCTTCTCAAAATTACACTGGGAACCCAAAGTTATAAAATAAAATATAGACATTATCTATTTAAGCATTTTTGAAAATTTTTTAATTTTTTAAAAAATTCGATAGAAAAACAACAGGTCTGGAAAAATTATTTGTAATTCAGACAACACACAGGGAATAACTTTCTATACACAGAAGACCCTTTCAAATTGGTAAGGAAAAGATAAGCCAATGGACAAAGTTTAATAATAGACAATTCACAAAAGAACAAATGAAATGGTTGAAAATACATGAAAAGTTTCTCCAGGTCAGGAATAGGAAAAACAAATTAGATTAAAAATACCTCTTTACACCCATTACATAGGCACATTTATTAAGATCTATAGTATTTTTGCTGAATGGTTTGTAGGAATAAAAGGCACTATTATTATACATTTTTAGTGAAAATGTAAAGTGTTATATAGCCTTTTAGGGATGTGATCTATCAACATCTACTAAAATTAAAAGTATGCATACATCTGACTACGAAACTCCATTTTGGGGAATCTATTCCAACTTATTCTAATATTATAGGTAAATGATATTTACTGCAGCATTTTTTGAAGTAAGCAAGAATTTTAAACAAAGTCATTACCCGTCCATAGGGGGATGAGTGAATTGATTGTGATAAACTATTTCTATGAGTTTATTATACAGTCATTTCAAGGAGCAAATTAGAGCCATGTTTGATGACTTAAGAGCCTTCAAAGAGATTTTCATGAGGTAATCTGGCTGAGGAAAGATAGAAAAAATGTGTATAGCAATATCCCCTTCTTAGTAAAAAAAAATACACATGCATGTATGTATAGGCATGTATTTGCATATAAATAAGAATATGTGTATATATGTAGCATATGTATATGATTATATGAGTACAGAGAAAAATATGAAATTAATAACACTAGGCTTTTAATATACTAAGTGGGGAGGCAAAAATAAAGTGCCAGATTTTGATGAGATGGAAGAAAGAGAAAGAACAAAAAAATCTCCAGATGAAAACAGATAATTTGATCTCATTTATATAAATTTGTATGTTTTTGTGAGAGAGATAGAAAAAAGAATATAAAAATGCATGCATAGATGCTACCATTACTCAAATGTTAAAGAAATATAAGGGCAAAACCAATAATACAAAAAAAAAGGAAAATGAAAGGTAAATGAGTTGATGTTGACACCTGTCACTAAAGATAAAATATGAATATATTTGTAGGTGAAGACTAATTTTTTTTGTTTCCTCTAGATACCATAGTAACTATTTTTCTAATTACATCACAGAAATCTTTGTTACTGGACTGGAATTATAATATCGTTTTTTCTTGAGGATTCCTCTTCCTCAACCACCTCTAGAGAGAAAGCACTTCTACCCACCACACACATTCATGAACACACACTCATAAGCAGTCACATGCCACAGAAACGTTCCTGTAAAACCAAACTTTAGTAACCGTCCATAAGTAACACTGAAACCCTTTCACGTGGAATTTATTGTTAATATACTACAAAGACTTTGCCATTTTTATAAACTATTGGGCAGTTGTGTCAGTTTTTAGATCTTTAAGTGAGTCAATGCCTTTCATAATGTGTTCTTTATGAAGACCAAAAGAAACACATTTCTCTCCGTCCCAAGAAAAATTGTATCCGTAAGCACTTTAATATACATCAGAAACCACATAACTGATCTAGACCTGATATCTTGGCTACTAGAAGAGGGGTGTGAAACCTTACTCCAGCTTCACATATTTTTTATCACTTACCTTTAGTTGTTTTGACATAGAAATATTTTTAAGCCACCTTAAATATTTCAGTAGGTCGTACATCCATATTACAAATAACATTAAGAGCTCTGAAGCAAGAAGCAGACATCCCAATGCTGACTTTGGGGCATACAGAAGAAAATAGCTTTTAGCCACACAGAATAAAGGTGACTGCTGCTCCTTAATCAAGAGAACTGTAAACTGACATCATAAACCCATATTGTATTAGCTGTATATTTTATGTAAAAGGAAACAAATGTATGTGTATGTTCTTGTTATAGAAACAAATCCAATTCCTATGTTTTTAAGTTCTCAAGATAAAGAGCCTCTATAGGTACTAATATGTGTGAATACCTGAACCGGAGGAAGCTGAATTGACTATTATGGAGTGGGCAAAATTAGGTAACCAGTATCCCTTAAAAAGGAAACATTCTTGCACAGTTGGTGGGAAAGCAAACTAGTACAGCCACTCTGGAAAACCGTATGGAGGTTCCTCAAAAAGTTAAAAATAGAACCACCCTATGATCCAGTAATCACACTACTGGGTATTTGCCCCAAAACACAAAAACAGTAATTCAAAGGGATACAGGTACCCATATGTTTAAAGTAGCATTATTTACAATAGCCAAATTATGGGAGCAGCCCAAGTGTCCACTGATGGATGAATGGATAAAGAAGTGAGATGTATGTATCGGAAGTGAGTACACACACACACATACACCCATAAAAAATGAAATCTTGCCATTTATAATAATGTGGATAGAGCTAGAGAGTATATTGCTAAGTGAAATAAGTCAGTCAGAGAAAGACAAATACCATATGATCTCATTCATGTGGAATTTATGAAACAAAACAAATGAGGAAAGGAAAAAAAAAAAAGAGAAAGACAAACCAAGAAACAGACTTAAAAAAAAAAAAAAACTGTTCTTTTTTTTTTAATTTATAATTCATGTTTTTTAGCAAACTCTACTCCCAATGAGGGTCTTGAACTCAAATCCCCAAGATCAAGAGTAGCATACTGTACCAACTGAGCCAGCAGCCTCTTAACCATAGAGAACAAACTGATGGTTGCCAGAGGTGAGATAAAGGGAGATGGGTGAAAAGGGTGATGGAGATAAGGAGTACACTTGTGATGAGCACTGGGTAATATGTGGAATTGCTGAATTACTATATTGTACACCTGAAGCTAATATAACACTGTATGTTAACTACACTGAACACACGCACACACACACACACAGACACACACACACACACAAATAAATACCACTTAATATATTTTAAAAAATGAAATGTAGCACAACAGTACCACAAAGGATGGGAAAGAGGAACTGAAAATACACTGTTGTTAAGGTCCTTCCACAACATATGAAATCATATAAAAATATGTTAAAGGTAGATTCTGATTAATTAGATAGATATAAACTCTAAAATTATTTTAAGGAGATAAAATTATTTTATCTAAAATTTATTTTAAGGAGATATAAATCATATTTCAACAGAGCAGATCAAATGGAAAAAAAAAAGAGAACTCCCTTTTTGGAAACCTAACAATGTCTCATTTTGCCACATATCCCAATGCATTTAATAAGCTACGTTTAGAGAAATAGATGTAGTAAGTTATAGCCAGTTTTGTGGAGCTGTACTGAATCTGAGTCTTTTAAAAAGTACGAAGGAATTAGCCCTATATTTGTTGCTTCTAATAACATTTTTCTCCCACACGTTTATTTGATTGTGTCAGCATGATAACAGAAGCCAAAAAGATTCATTATGCTCTCATTCAAACAAAATGGTTAACAGTTAATCATGTAGCTATGGATCTTCCTCCCTCTGCAGAAAATTTACCACCATTTTGTCCAAAACACTGCAGGATCGGTAAGTGACCATTTATAACTGACACATACGTACAATGACTTTATCATTTTAAAAATAGATTTACTCAACTTTCTAAAAGGTTTCCTGTTGTATTACATTTTTTTGACAAAAGAATGCACACTGTTTCACGCTTAATAAAACAAATACTATATCTATCTTGAAAGAAAATAATAGGAAAGATGTTTTAGATCACTGAGAAAGATTCAGTCCAGGAACAGAAAATCAATCTAATATTTAAAAAGGGCAAAACTTCTTATTTTAGCAAGGCTGTTATAGACATCACATGGAGAAAAACATAAAAATTAAGCATAGGAAACACAATCACCAGGGGACATTCCAGAAAAATAAATTTGGGAAACTCATGTGAAGAGACCTCTTCAAGCTTTTATAGAAATAAGTCAGAATACGTTGTTATTGTATTCTAAACACAAACTTTGACACAATTTATCAATGTACGGTTAACAGTTCAATGAAAACAGTATATATGAAATGATAGTCTCATTTTTAATGTTTATAATAAAAAAAGATGTAGGTAAGGAAGCTCAGAGGTATGTGCTAGCCAATTGGCTTTGGCCAGATGGAGCCCCTGAGGCGGTTAGACTCCATTTCTCCCGCAAGAAGGTGGCCATCTAAGGGCAATGCTGGTGCTGCACAAGGGGCAGGGGACCACCTGTCCATCACTGTGAGCAGCAGGAATGCCCTAGGCAGTGCATGCATTTAGCACAAGTTCTGAAGTCCTGGATCCTAAGCAGCAGATACCCAGCACCCAGCTGCTACTTGATGTGAACAGAAGTATTCCATTTGGATGTGGCTTCCGTGCACAGTAGATCCCTAAGTATAACAACAATTTTGATGGCACTATTATTATTTTGAAACTTTCTGATGTTTAATGAATCCAACTGCCAAATCACCTCGATAATATCATTCTGAAAACAATGCAAAAACCAAGCTATTGAATAAATTCAGGATGTCTGTATTCCTGTCTCTAATGTGACAGGCATTCAATGAAGAAAAGTTGAACATCAGTTGAAGATACTGCCAATAAAGTCTGATGAAAAAAGATACCAAATCTATATGAAAAAAATATACTTCTTGATGGAAAACATCTATCTTAAGATAAATTTGGGGAAATTTTATTATGTGGAGATAATTTATCAGGGTTAGATAGCTTTAGTTATAAGCTGCTTATGTTCAATTATTAGGAGGGGTAAAGTTAGGGAAGAGGAGAATAGTGCCTTCTAATTTATCCATTCATTCCCTCAAGACACATTATAAGCTTTTATGCCTGTAATTCTGATAGACTGCTATTGACAAAATTTGTGTAACAGAGAAATTCTAACTAGGTTTCCTTTATAGAATCGGTAATACAATAGCAGACCAATTGTCAAGTGTCTACAGTGAATCTATTCACTTGATTAGGTGAATGTTGCCTCTTTTATTTCAACAATAGACCATCAACATAGCCATTTGCCTAACATGTTGATACCACATGTTTATACACTAGTACAATATTTTAAAATGTCATTTGAGGCAAAATAAAAAGAAGCAAATGTCTTTTAGTTAAACTCTTAATCTCTTCTTAATTCAGCATAATTTCTCTGATTGCCTCCTTGCCATGAGAAATGCTCCTAAGGCATATTTTCTCCTCTGAGGCCATGACACTACTGGAGGTTACAGAGTGGTGTTGGAAACTGGCCTGTAAGTTTCTAGCTGCCTTGCCTCAGGGACAGCACTATGGAGACTCTCTCCTTCGTAACTTCCCGATTACTTGAAGTGAGGCATCTGGGTTCTTTCTCATGTTACTGTCACCTTGGTTCCCCGGAGTTCATTTCTGGATAAATAGGTAATTTAGGTAAAGTCTGATACTTCTTTCTTCCTATACTTCTATTCCATATGCTTTTCTCTCAGACACAGAACAGTAGCAATGCAGAAAAGATAATAACTACTCTCTAAACTTATTCATAAAATGTATTCAACTCCATGATAATATTTTTTTCTGAATAAGATGATCAATCACATGGGTGGGTAAGCTACAATATCAGTTCACTTCTTTTTATTCCTCTCTCACTTAGGTCATAAGGAATAAAGAGAAAAAAATTTTACCAAGGTTACCTTTTGCTGGGTATTTTATTTTCTATACTTTTTCTTATTGTAGCTTCACAATAATCCCATCATTATTTTGCTCACTTGAAGAATAAAGAAACTCCTGGGATGCCTGGGTGGCTAAGTCGGTTAAGCTTCCCACTTTTGGTTTCAGCTTAGGTCATGATCTCACAGTTCATGAGTTCAAGCCCCGCATCAGGCTCTGCACTGACAGTGTGGAGCCTGCTTGGGATTCTCTGTCTCTCTCTGCCCTTCTCCCCACCACTCTCAAAATAAAGAAATAAACTTACAAAAAAAAAAAAGGATAAAGAAACTTCTGTTTGAGTTAAGTCTTAGGGAGACATTGATTTTCTATTATATCAAGTGTTACTCCAAGAGGAGTTTACTTCTTTGATTATTAATTTCAATTTTTTTAACATTTATTTATTATCTTTGAGAGACAGAAAGAGGCAGATTGTGAGCAGGGAAGGGGCAGAGAGAGAGAGGGAGACACAGAAGTCAGATGTTCAACCGACTGAGCCACCCAGGCACCGCTACTTATTAATTTCAGAGGATGACAAATTTTATACGAAATAATTATAATTTGTTTCAGAAGGCAAAGAATAATCTTGTGAGAGGGGCTAATCTAATGATTGTATATAACACTGGTGGGATTAGGATAAACTTCACAGTCAATGTGCAAAATCCTTTGCAAGTCAAAAAAAACAAAAACAAAAACAAAACAAAACAAAAACAAGACAGTTTTTCCTGAAGCGATCAGAAGAGGTTCCCAGGAGATAACTCTGGACTCGGTCTTGAGTGATGGAGAGCTTTTTGTAAGGTAAATGTGTGTTGGTGAGAGAGTGAGGCTGAAGGAAGGAGTGCTGGGGAAGCTCTTAGGTGACATTAATGGCAAAAAGCACAGACAAGGAGGTGAGGAAGGATGGCATGAATTCAGGGAGGAACATGCAGTTCTTAAAATTGGAATGCAGATTTAGGTTATAAAATGGAGGACGATGAAGTTGTAAATAGTATTAAGTTTGAACATGGAACCGAATTAAATTGTCTGGTAACCCTGGGAGCCGATCCTTAGCATTGATTTTATTGGTGTAATTAAAATTTTCTGATTAATCCATCGGCCTAACAGGCAGTGTTAGGTGCTGCAACTCATTCATTACCATCAAGCCAACATTCCAAGAACCTTGATTTACAAGTGAGGGCTGTAGTTTATAACTGGTATGGTGGTTGAAGTCTATTTTTACAGAATACTCAAGACCTTTGCTTATGTAATAGTCCTGTTTTGTTTTTCACATAAGTCAGAACTTATTGCAATGTTTTATGTAAATTCAAGGACATATTCACAATATGCAAACAAATGGTTTTTCTTCTGACATTTATTGCTATCTGAAAGTTAGGTAACATTTAGGCAGAAATTACAGTTTCTTTTCAAAGAAATTACACAGTGTATTGTATCTAAAGATTATTAAAATCTTAGCAGAAAATAAGTTAGATGGACTAAAAATCATTTTTCCTGGATTTAGAAAAAAAAGTTTAGTCTTCATAGATCCAATTCAGTGTGCAGGATTTTATTTCAGAAACACACAAACTGCCTTGATTACCAATTATGCAATCTTATTCCTAAATCAGTAGGGAGAATTACACTGTCACTGTCAACTCTTGACTTTCATGGTACTCCAAATCCTTGTTTAAAAGGCTGAACTTTAATCTATATTTTAGCATTTGTGATATTATGATTTGGCTAAATTTAAACAAGTTTTTAAAACCTGCATTTTGCCATTAACGTCTATATTTCATCTTAGACATATCAGGAGCTTATACTTAATTTCTTCCCTTATACAATTTTTAAGTAAAAATAACAAATATAGAAAAAATATACACAGTCATTCTTGTTTTAAATGTTACTGGAATTCTTGTAATTTTATCTATTTAGTATTGTTTTTAATATGTCCAGGGATAAAGGCAAAGTTGTGTTCAGACTTAAGACTGAAACATATGGTTTCTGATATTTCTTCTTTTATAATGCAGATTTTATTTTCTCCTTTTCATAACCAAGGTTTATATATAGAATATTCACTGTCTTATACAGAAATATAAAATAAGAAGAGGTACCTAGACATCTTTGGCCAAAGGAGAAACAATGGGACAAGGAATTTCTCAGCCATGAGGAATTCTTTTTTTTTTTTAAATTTTTTTTTTTTAACGTTTACTTATTTTTGAGACAGAGAGAGACAGCGCATGAATGGGGGAGGGTCAGAGAGAGGGAGACACAGAATCTGAAACAGGCTCCAGGCTCTGAGCGGTCAGCACAGAGCCTGACACGGGGCTCAAACTCACGGATCGCGAGATCATGACCTGGGCCGAAGTCGGCCGCTTAACCGACTGAGCCACCCAGGCGCCCAACCATGAGGAATTCTAATACTCTGTAAGATGGCAGAACTTAAAAGGTATTTGAAGTGCACAGACCTAGGAAATGACATGAAAATACTATTTCAATGATCTAACTACATAAAATTACTTGGGCAATATTTGTATTACAATTTGCTTTCTAGCAAAGTATTACATATTGGACTCACAATTTCATAGACTGCTTTTAATAATACCACTTTGCCTGTGATTGCTGGTATAGAAAATCGAATGACACATTAAGAGATTGCAAAGGTTTTGTGTTAAAAAAAAAGTAAGCCTTTTCCAGTCTTATCCCCTTTTCCAGTTCTGCAGTTAGTTCGGAAGAAATATTGGTAGAGCATCTATTCATTTAACCACCCACTCATTCCCTCCTTCCCTCATTCACCCAATACTTATTGAGCCTCTACTGTGTGGGCCAGGTGTTTTAAATATAATGACTGATTAATCTTCATTTTCAAGGAATAAGATCTCTTTAAAAACACAAAAATGTTCTTTATATTCTAACTGCATTTTTATTTACAGTATTCATAAAATAATTATGTGATTTCACTTGTATAATGCATATAACTATTGTGTTTATTATTATTAGTTTGCAAAAAAAGTCAGTATATATAAATATACCTTAATATCTTGCCCCATTTTCAAAAAAAGAGTATAATGGGGGGCATTGAAAATGTAACCCCCTTCTATTGTTCTCATTTCTTTTAAACTGTGGTGAAAACTTTAGTAGATGAGTCTATGACTGCTAATATTTTCAATTTACATTTAAAGGAATAAGAAGTAAAGTGAGAAAAAATATTCTTGTGTTTTCATTTTCTTCTTCTGATATAAATGAATCAAGCTATTCTTATATGGGCACATTAGAGCAGAAAATTGAAAACTTAAACATTAATAAAAGGAGACAAGACACTGCCAGTAAAAAAAAGTACGAAAAGTAGAAAATGTGTCATCTTCTAAGGAAAGAAAAATCAAACTAGATATGAAAAAATGACTGTTAGTGCAAAAGTAATGAGCAGTGAAACCTAACTATAAAATGTTTAATGCTTGGAACTACATAATGCATCCATTAATATACTTCTGTGACATGAAATATTGTAGGTGATTGAGCTAGGTCCTTACTGTGTATAAAGTGCTACCTGAAATTAGGTTTTGAAATGTTCATGAATTCTGTGAAGCCACTGGAGTTCATCTGTTCTCTGAAAGTGTAAAGTTCAGTGGTAACTAAGCTCCCAGTTCAATGTTTTCCAAATAACCTGAAGCTGCTGGTTTAGCTACTTTTGGGGCTTTACGTACTTTGAAAAAGGAGGCAATAGATCAGGACAAGTCAGAGGTGGTATATAAATTCTTCCTGTTGCCCACATTGAATATCCTAGAGTGTGAATTGAGCACCCAGGGTCAGTGTGTCAGCTCCCAAGGTAATGAGAATTAACTGCCCCTATACATGTCTCAAGCTGATAGGTCTCAAAGTTTAGAAAAAATTGGCATTATTAAAATGCGTATCCCTAAAAATACATGTTCTCAGAGAATTTGATACTATTGTCTTGGTTGTCTGTTCATAGGTTTATAAGTTTCACAAAATCTCTAGGTGATTATGTCATGTTCGGCACTGGTAACTCATTAGGAGCAGAAACTTGGGGCAAGGTCTGGGAGCTAAAATTATATATAAACAGCATCTATCTCCAGGGAAAGAGTATCATTTTATAGAAACAAAATACCATTAACCAGAAAGGAACTTTTTGTCCAATACAGAGGATATAACCATTGAGGTATATATGGTTATATTAATAAAATTTAAAAGCACATGCCATTTAATATAACAACCTTTCCCTTCCTGTGTATTGTGGGCACACATTTCAAAAATGTTTTGTGAGATTAGTGGGGCAAGAGGCTATAGACAGACCTATGAGATTGCTCAAGAGTGTCACTGCTTTGGATCCTTGCAGTTGTCTATACTACCTGAGGGCAGACCTGTGCAAAGAGTGCCCAAGTAGGAGAGGGGCAGAGAGAGAGACAGAGACACAGAGAGACACAGAGAGAGAGGGAGAGAGAGAATCTCTCTCAAGCAGCTTGTGCACTGTCAACAGGGAGCCCTATGGAGGGCTTGAACCCATGAACCATGAGATCATGATCTGATCCAAAACCAAGAGTGGGATGCTCAACTGACTAAACCACCCAGGTGCCCCTAAGGCAAAGAGATTCCTAAGGAAACACTAATTCTCTCCCTTCTAGAGCAGCTCAAACTTTTTAGCCTGGCCTAAGTAGTAGGATCAATCTCAAAATCTCATATTAAAGAATAATGTGGTACTTACAAAGAAAATAAACACTTAACTAATTTTTCTCCCTTTCCCCCATACTGCCAATAAACAATGGGATGAAAATGCAAGAATATATTTTATTCCACTATTCTACTGTAATTGTATACATGAACTTTAAAACTTGTGGTAAAACTAGCAAAATGAGGTTAGTTTTGTTTTGTTTCCTTTTTAACACATACTTTATGGAATAGATTTTGGTATTTTTATAAAGGATTGTTATTTACTGCTATTTTATAATATTATAAAAATGAGTGAATCATATAAGTGTATTCCATATAGCAAAAAGGTTTATATGATTCCCGGATTTATTTATGTGTGGTCCAACATTTTCAGGATTGCAGAAGCAACATTTTCTTGCTTAAAAGTAAGAAAAATCTTCAAATATTACCTATTTATTTCACCCAGTATACTCACTCATAACGATATGGTCTGGTACCAGTAAGAGACTAGGATCCAGATTTCCCAAACTTCAATTCTCTACAGTTGTTTCACTGAGCCATGCTGCTTGAGTTAACAAAGTCTGGAGAGAGACTGCCTGGTTGCACATCCCAGCTTTCCCACTTACTTTATAGTCTACATCGTATTAAAAAGTCAAGTAATATCATTCCCATTTTCAGAACTCTCCAAAGGCTTACCATCTCACTGACAGTAAACACCCAAATCCTCACATCTAATCCTGCAAGGCCTGCTCTCTCCCAACTACCTCTCTGACTTTATTTCTTGCTACTTTTTGGATGTAGCTAAATAAGTCTCTTCCCTTTTGTTCCTCAAGGACACTTGTCCCAGCACACCTCTGAAATTGTCTCTTGCTGTTATCTCTGCCTATAAGGTGTTTTCCTCTGATTATTTTAATTTCCCTTGCCAACTCCATCTTACATCTCTCTCTCTCTCTCTCTCTCTCTCTCTCTCTCTCTCTCTCACACACACACACACACACACACACACACACACACTATATATATATATATATATATATATATATATATATATATATATATATTACTTCCTTGCCTCCACCAGAATGAAACCCTACCCCAACCCCAGGGTAGGGACTATATTTTTGTGTATTCTGGACACTGCTATGTCCTCTGTGCCTGAAACAGTGTTTGGCATATAAGAGGCAGTCAAATATTTGTTGACTATTGAATTTCATACTTTATTTTCCTCAGATCACACAACCACAAGAAGAAAGACGTAAGACAATTTGTCCCACCTAACATCTTAAAGGAATTCAGGTTCACTGAAAGAAGTTTTAATCATAATATCATTACATTTGAATAACTATTTATATTTTTTAAAATCAGTTTTTCTGTAAGATCTTTTAAGAAATGAGTAGGAGTGCTGACTGGTCATAATCTATGTTTCCCATAGTCAGTGTTAATCAGATAATAAAAATCCTGCTCCCCATTTAAACCATAAAATACACAGCACCTATTCAAATCGGAGGGGTGTAAATCTAGGAAGCAAGAGAATACAGAATCATAAGCCTAGATTCATTAAAACCCAGAGAATACAGAACCATGAAGACATAAAGAAATTTTCCAGGGGAAATTTATTTAATATTAAGTTCACTATTTTGCAACCTACCAGTTTTATGATTCAACAGAAGCCTATGCAGCAGAAGGTAACATGGAGATTAGATTCATATGTGAGGAACTATTTCAGATGTTTATGTTTGAGATATATATTTAATGAAATACATTAAAAAAAAAAAACCTCTCTCTCTCTCTACACACACACACACACACACACACACATCAAAACCTGCCACATGAGATAAAGTCTAAGCTCTGAAGTTTGGTATACAATGGTTCAAAATGTGAGCAGATTTCTCCAATCATATCAACTACTCTTGCCTTACTCATCTGAAGGGGCTGACACAGAATGTATCACAGAGCCTAAGATTTACTGTGATTTCATATTTTCAGAATACATTGGTTCAATGAGATATATCACAATTAACTTGGCTACCAGTTTTAATACCTAATAATTGTGTGGATTTAGAGGATATAAAAAAGTAAAGGATTCCATCAGGATTAAAGGTCTTTAAAGTTAAGTAGAGAAAAAAGCATTTATATATTTTAAGGAGTCAAAAAATATATAAAACCAATCAAGTTGTATACAAATGTGGGAAGACTTAACATAATTACAGACTTAACATAATTAGATCAGAGACCCGTATCACATAAGTCTTTCCAATATATAAAGTTATGTGAAAGATTATTTCTAAACCTCAGTATATTCCAATATAATCCTGAATAAGAGCCTGTTAATATCTTGTCTCAGTATCCTCCAAATTGCTGAAGATTACCTTATTATTACTTTAACAGAAAAGATTCTTCCATATCTAGAGGGATTTCAAATTAATTACAGAAATCTTTAAGAGAATAAAACCAGACATATTAACATCCTGATGTTAGATATATTACGACTTTGTGTGCTAGTAAAGTTCAATATCTATTTACTTGTGATGTGCCTAATTGGAGAAACATATGATTGAATAACTAATTTAGATGCTATTTTAAAGTAGAAATTTCATTGTTTATTGCATTGGAGCTTATAAAAAAATTAAACCACATATTTATAAATTTATTAGAATATTCATACTTGGGACATCTTGTTAATCATATAACTGAGGAAGAATATTTGAAAGGGAAATCACATATACTTAACACAAATTGCAGTTTAAAATATTTGAATGTTTAATTAACTGCTTAAATGAAACCAAATATTATTCAAAGTTTTAAAACTGATTATTAAAACAGGAGGGGGACAATGAGAATAAGGGAAAGAGAGAGGCTAACAACTAAAAGCTTCTACAGTGAAAACCTTAATGAGGAAGTAGATTTTTTTATTTGTAACTTTAATAAATCATTCATTAATTTTAAAATCAAAGCAACTCTAACATCATATTTTCTGTTTACAAAACCCACTTTTAAAGATACCAAAGTCATGATAAAACACTCTTTAACTTCCTAATGTATAGTTATTTCTTTTTTCCCCATGATTTTATCATAATTTTTTCCCTATGTGTATAAAAATTCTTCCTTTTTTTCTATTTAAAACGCTTCTCTTTAGTAGACCATGAGCTCTCTATAAAGTGTTTTTGTATTTTCATTTTATACTCAAATAAAATTTAATGGAATTAATTGGATCCTTTATCCCAAAACTGCTTCCTAGCTAATGTGATGCTTTGCTCTGTTCATAAAATTCTTACTACCTTTGCTGGGTCACCATTTCTTCCTTGTGTCCCTGATGAGTGAGCGCTTCCTAGTGCTACGACCAGTTCCTCCATTGTGTGTTGTGTCACTACCAGTTCTCCCTCAGAGATCTCATTTACTTTCATGGTTTTAACCACTGCCTCTCAAATCAATACCATTACTTCAGTCTTTGCCTTTGAGCTCCAGCCCCACATTTCTGATTACCTGCCAGACATTTCTACTGAGATTTCTTACCTCATGAAATAACATGGCTTACAATAAAAAGTCAAAATCATTCCTTCAAAGCCAATGTATTCTGTGATTTTCTCAGTTTCTAGCAGGAGAGCAGTATTATTCTTCCAATAACCTACTATCAAAAACTTGGAATCATTATTGGCATCTCTTCCCATTCTTTTCCCCACATTCCTAGTGACTTTCCTTGAGCATTTATTTTTCTATGAATCTGTCCTTTTCTATCATTCTCTCTACCACCAGTATCCCCGCTCCCCTTGCTGGCTTCTGCCACCATAGTTCAGGTCCTGACCATCTCCCACATTTAGCAGTTGGTTAATTGTTCTTCCTGAATGTCTCTTCTCATTGCTGTAATCTTCCTCCTATGTTGCTGCCAGGGTTGATCTACCACCTGCATCCACATTGTTCCTCTGACCAACCTTAAATATAAATCGAGTCCAAACTCTTTAACTGCAAGTTTAAATGCTCTGCATTCTAGCATCAGGATAACTTCCTAATCTTATTCTCCCCTATTTACTTTCATGGATGCTCTAATCCAGGGGCTGGCAAACTTTTCCTATAAAAGGCCAGAGAGTAAATATTTTAGGCTTTGTGGGTCTTACAGTCTATGGTCTCTGTCCCAATTACTCAGCACCATTGTTATAGCACAAAAACAACCACTGATAATACATAAACAAATGGATGTGGCCATGTTCCAATAAACCTTCATTAAAAAAAGGGGGCCTGGGTGGCTCAGTTGGTTAAGCATCTAGGTCTTCATTTCACTCAGGTCATGATCTCACAGTTGAGAGATCAAGCCCCACATTGGGCTCTCTGCCCAGCTTAAAGATTCTTTCTCTCCCTCTGCCTATAAAGCCCACACCTGTGTCTAGTCCATTTGAATTTATCTTCTTCTTTTCATCAAATTTAATCGCCTTTTCACTTCAATAGACTCATTCGTGTCTCAAACGCCCCCTCTTTTCTTTTCTGATCATGGAAATCTTATGCCTATCTTTATGCCTAATATTTTCTTTAGAACCTCTCTTAATAATCTGTTCCATAGTTATCTATTTTTCCTCAAAAATTCAGTAGATATTCTCTTTCTTAGTTTGTTCATTCATTTAAGAAACACTTTTTAAACACTCAGTATTATAGAAACTAACACTACAAAGATTAACAGACAGTGTAGGAATAATTCTTGTGTGAACGGAGTGGAGGCAGAGATGAGAATAGTGTTAAATTAGAGTGGTTTCACTTTATTTAATACACTTGATGAAAATAAGGATAACACTTTACACTCGGCTAATATATTCAATGTGTACCTAAATTTAGAGAACAATGGTAGAGAATAACTACATTATAGATATATTTTTAATTCTCTTTATATTTAAAAATTAACTATAGTCATTTTAAAGTTTTTATAACAAATAGCTAATAAGCACTTGAAATATTAACTAAGCATTAGTGATATTATTTTTCTTAATTGCCAACTGAAAGTTTAAAGGCCAAATGTCTTATGATTTCTGTTATAACATTAAATTATAAATAACATTAAACTACAAATATACAGCAAAAGAAAGAGAAGATAAAATGCATCCAATGTTAATTCTCTATTTGCAAATATGCTAATTTTGCTAGTGTCTATGTTTCATTGTGGTATCATGTTGCTATTTTGAAAGTAAAATTATTGGACACATTAAATACTTTCAATTTATTTAATAACAATTCTAAGTTGAAGCCAAGTAAAACAAAAGGTTTATTTCTAAGCATAGAAGGACAAATGGATGTATCTTAAAAACAAAATAAATAATTTACTCTTTTGTATATGTTCAGTATGGGGCCTTAAAGACATTTATGTGTTTCCAATAGATCATGAGTTTATAGGAAGCAAGCATCATATGGTTATAGAAAAAGGAGGTATTATAGAAATACTTTTTCTATTTAAATTATTATCAGGTCTATTTTTTTTAAAGCATAGGAGTAAAAGTTTTACTAACTATCCTATATTTGATTTAAAATCAGCAAGGACATTGGGGCACCTGGGTGTCTCAGTTGGTTGAGCACCAGACTCTTGATTTCAGCTGAGGTCATGATCTCACAGTTCATGGGATTGAGCCCTGTGTCTGTCTGGCTCTGACCTGACAGCGTGGAGTCTGCTTGGGATTCTCTCTCTCTCTCTCTCTCTCTCTCTCTCTCTCTCTGTCTCTCTCTCTCTCTCTCTCTCTCCCTCTCTCTCTCTCTCTCTTCCCCTCGTGCACACACATGCTCTCTCTCTCACTCTGTCTCTCAAAAATAAATAAACATTAAATAAATAAAATGAAATCAGCAAGTATATGCAGTACATCTAAGAAACTATATCTACTTCAGCAAGGCCACAGGATACAAGATCATATAAAGAAATCAATTATATTTCTGTATATTATCAATAATCAATTCAAAACAAAATTAATAAAATAATTCCATTTGCAATTGTATCAAAATAATAATTATTATTTAAAAACATTTTTAATGTTTATTTAGTTTGGAGAAAGAGAGAGAGAGAGAAAGCATGAGCAGGGGAGGGACAGAGAGAGGGTGAGACACAGAATCTAAAGCAGGCTCCAGGTTCCAAGCTGTCAGCACAGAGCCCGATGTGGGACTTGAACCCATAAACTGTGAGATCATGACCTGAGCTAAAGTCAGAACCTCAAGTGACTGAGCCACCCAGATGCCCCTCAAAAATAATTATTGATGAATGAATTTAACAAGAGAAGTGCAATACTTGTATGCTGAAAACTACAAAATATTTTTGAAAAAGTTAAAGATCTAAATAAATGGAGAGACAGCACATATTCATGAATTAGAAGACTTAATAGTTTTAAGATGGCCACATGCCCAAATTTGATACACAGATGCAAAATAATGTTTATCAAAAATCCAAGCAGCCTGTTTTGCAGAAATTGACACACTGATCTTTCACTGGAAAATGGAAAACAATCTTAAAAAAGAACAAAGTTGGAAGGACTTACATATTCTGATTACAAACTTATAGTAATCACAATAGTGTAGTATTAATAAAGGCCAGACATATAAAAGAACAGACTTGAGGGTCCAAAAAGGCAGGTTCACATTTATAGTTGATTGTATTTCCACAAATGAGCCATGGACGTTGAATGGGTAAAGAACAGTCTTTTTTTTTTCAACAAATGATGCTGGGACAACTGGATGTCCACATGCAGAAGAATAAAGGTGGGTCCCTCATTCACATCATGTACAAACATTAATTTGAAATGGATCACAGACCTAAATGTAAGAGTTAAAACTCTAAGTCTTGGTAGAAAACTTAAGAGTAAATCTTAGCGATTTTGGGCTAGATAATGGTTTCTTAGATATAACACCAAAAACCCTAGCTAAAAAAGACAAAAAAATAATAGAGAAGTTGGACTTCATCAAAATTAACTTTTAATTTTAATCAAAATTAAACTTTTGTGCTGCAAATGTAACCATCAAGAAAGTGAAGAGACAATTCAAGAATGGTAGAAAATATTTGCAAATCTGGTATCTGATAAGGTATTTGTGTCCAATATGTAGAAAAAACTTTTACAAGCCAACAATAAAAAGACAACCCAATTAAAACTGGGCAAAAGGTTTGAGCAGATATGTCTTCAAGTATATGCAAATGGCTAATAAGCACATGAAAGATACTTGTCATTAATCACTAGAAAAATGCAAATCAAAATACAATGAGATATCACCTCACACTCACTAGGGTTGTAATAATAATAATGATAATAATAGATAATAACTAGTCTTGCTGAGGATGTGAAAAAATTGGAACCCTCATATATTGCTACTGAGGAGTTAAATGCTACAGTGACTTTGGAAAACAGTTGGGCCGTCCTCAAAATGTTGAACACAGAGTTGTCATTTGAATAATCAATTCTACCTCTAGGTGTATATCCAAGAGAAATGAAGAAAATATGGTCACATGAAGCTAGTATAAAAAGTTCACAGCACCATTATTCATAATAGCCAAAAAGTGAAAACAACTCAAATGTCCATCAACTGATTAACGGGTAAATTAATGTGGTATATCCAGACAATGGGATATTATTTACCAATGAAAAGGAATGAAATACTGATCCATGCTACAACAAAAATGAGGCTTGAAAAGCATATTGCTAAGTGAAAGAGGACAATCACAAAAGACCATATATTGTATATTTCCATTTATGTGAAATGCACAGAATAGGAAAATCCACAGAGAAGAGAAAGTAGATTAGTAGTGGCCAGAGTTTGGGGGAAGTAAGAAATGGCCAGTGACTACTACTGGCTACAGAGTTTCTTTGGGGGAAGGTGATAAAAAAGACGAGGGTTGAACAACTCTGAGAAAACACTAAAACCACTGGAGAGGGTAATTTCATAGTAGTTGAATTATAACTCAATAAAGCTGTTATATTTTTAAAAACCTGAACTTGATTCAGGAAATGGATTTTTTTTCTTTTCTATTTTCTTTTTCAGAAAATAACAAAACAAAATCTCAGACTAGACTTTGTGGCACATACACAATATTTTTTCCTGAAAAGCTAAATTATTCTCAAGATTCTAGCCCTGTAGCAGGAGCCAGCCTTTCTGCACAGCCAGCCTTCCTACCAAAGAAATATAATTCTTAGAATAGCTTCAAAGTTTCCTAGTTCCTTCTTGTACATGGAAGACAGAGCTAGGAAGGGACTCATTTCTCCCACTCATGAGAATGTTGAGTTTCTGTGACCATTCCTAAAATTCTTCAGTGGAACAGAAACTTTATCCAATTCAAAAGTGTCAAGACTGTTTACTTCTTTTCTCTTAAATCTGCTAGTGAGCCTTCTGAGAAGTTACAGTAATAAATACATTCAAGTTGCCTTTCAATTTTTCTCATTTCCTCAAATCCAATCTTACAGTTCTGAGTAATAACTGCAAGACTGAAACTGTAAAATAAAGCCATAACAATAATACAACAACAAAAACACCAAGAAAGCAATAGGAGATGTTAGAAAGTGCCTTGTTAGCAAACAAATGGCATGGTTAATATTTAACTTTCCAGAACATTTTCTAAATTTAAATTTTGATCTTAGTATTCACTATCGATGTCAGTCCAGGTTTTAAGAATATTAATGTTAGTGATAAGATTTTGAGGAAACAGTTTTCAAAGTGCAAGTAACATCAGTCACCATGTTATGAAATAATTACACACGAAATATGAAGTTTAAAAACTAACAAGCAAGATAGTTAAGTGAATGGCCGTACAGGAAATTCCACTAGTTTTCTATTGTAGGCATAACAAATTACCAAAAAATTTAGTTAACATGCATTTGTTTTAGGGTTCTCTAAGTCATAAGGCCAGTATGTGTCTCACCAGGCTAACATCAACGTGTCTGCATCACTGCATTCCTTGGAAGTACAGGGGAGAATTTCTGTCCTGCTAATATGGGTTCATGGCAACGTTAAGTCCCTTGTAGTTGTAGGAACCAGGTCCCCATTTTCCTGCAGGCTTCAAACTGAGACAATTCCAGATTCTAAAAGCATCTGCAATCCTTAGTTTATTGTCTACTTTCTCCATCTTCAAAGTCAGTAAGGTCAGGTCTTATCCATGCAGATCACAGCTCTATGACCTTTTCTTCTACCTCTCTCTTCCCCTTCTTGAGCTCATGTGCTACATTGAGCCAACACAGGTAATCCAGAATAATCTCTTCATTGCAAGGCTAGCTAAATTAGCAACCTTAATTCCAACCTAAATTCCTCTTTCCCATATAATTCTCCTTTATCACATTCCTCATGTAATATAACATACTCAAGATTCCAAGGATTAGGGTGTGGACATGTTTGAGGGATGGACCATTATCTTCCTTACTATAAATATATAATCAATGCAGTTGGAATTGTGGGGAACAGGCTGCTCTCTTTTTACTTACGGTAAAGGGACTTTTATTTTTTATTTTATTTAAAAAAAATTTAACATTTATTCATTTTTGAGAGAGAGAGATTGAGAGAGAGAGAGAGAAAGAGAAAGCATGAGCAGGGAGGCACAGAGAGAAGGAGGCACAGAATACCAAGCAGGATCCAGGCTCCGAGCTGTCAGCACAGAGCCCAACGTGGGGCTCAAACTCATGAACCATGAGATCATGTCCTGAGCCGAAGTCTAATGCTTAACACACTCAGCCACACAGGTGGCCAGGGATTTTTAAAAATTAAGATAATTTAGATACTTTCTTTAGTGTTTTGATCTTGATAGAGATAAGAAAAAGATTCTAGGGATACCCTAGGATGAAATATAAGTGACTCAAAAGTGAAAGAATAAATATAATATTACCTTACATAAAATATATTTTTGAATAACTACTTTGTATCAACTTGTAAACCAAGAAGTCTGTATACAAAAGTGAACAAAACAGAAATAGACCCTGCTTTCATAAAGGCTTAAAGTTAAGTGAGAATACTAGGTGTTATATGAAAGTGTTGAATTACTAAATTGTGCACCTGAAACTAATATTACACTGTATGCTAGTTAACCAGAATTTAAATAAAAAGTTTAATGAGAGAAATAACCAAATAACCAATGACCACATAAACACATAAATAAATGCACAATCACAATTTCCAACACATGAAATAGAGAAAATACGTAGATTCAGTGAAATCTGCTAACAGGGTGAAAAGGTAGCGTGAGCTACCAGGGATGGTCAAGGATTATTTGAAGTGGTAATGATGTAAGGGGTTTCATATTTCACAACATTGGGAGTAAAGAATATCCCTGGACATAGCAGCTTTTTTGTCAAAAAGATCTTCTGTTATAAATTGCACAAATATAACCTAAGGAAATGAAGCTTGGAGCTGCCCAAGAACTGCCTGCAGAACCCAAACTGAAGAGTTAACAACACTCCTCTGCATTTCCACAGCCTCCCTACCTCTTGCCTGGACTATTACAATAGTATCCAAAATGGTCTTCCTGCTCCAACCATTGCCCGCTAGAGTCTATCCTTACATATTAGTCACAATGTCCGTTAAAAGAAAGAAAAGAAACAAAGGAAAAAAAAAAAGAGAGAAAAAAAAGAACAAAAACAACAACAAAAAGTAAATCAGGCAAAATGACTCCTCTGTTGAAACTATTTGAATAGCTACCTATTGTATCCACAGTGAAATCAAATTCCTTCCCAGGTCTTAAAAGCCCTATGCTCACTCTGTTCCAGCCACAGTGGCCTTTGTCTATAAGCATACTCTCCTCTCAGGCCCGATGACCTACACAACATATATTAGCTCTCACTTTTTCTAGTTCCTTCATATCCTACTTTACTTACATTTTCACAAAATTCGCCACCTGATGTATCATTGTTTGTTCTAGTTGTCGATTGTTTGCTTGTCTGTATTAGAATGAAAGTACTATGAAAGTAATGAAATTCTCTTATTTTTTTCCTAATGAATCCCCAACAATACCTGGTACATGGAAGAAGATCAATAATTTTTACTGAATGAATTAATGAAAACAGCTTTTCGGGAAATTTCAAAGGCTACTTCTTACCTTACCTGTGCCCTAGGTAAGATTTATAGACAATGTATTATATCTGGTCCTAACTTCAAAGCCTACTCCCACATGCGTATTATCTTGGGTAGGTCACTTGTTAACCTGATCTTCAGGTTTCTCTGTATTTATTTCTGTCCTATTTTCAGGAAACCTAGCATCAGCTAAATGAATAAAAATGGAATTATAAACCACTACAAAGACATAAAATGTGATTATTAGTCTGTGCCTTTCTTGGTCAGAATATAAAAATTATAAAATTACTGACTTTGCGTTTTATAAATATTAGATTGTACAGGCAATACTCATAAAGTACAATTAAAAACTGTATTTTTGTGTCTCACAATCCTTTTAAATTTATTCTGCACAGTTAATTTTCTCTTATTTTCAGATAAAATTCAGACAGGACTCATAGTTTCTCTGCTTATTCTTAAGCAATAAAGTGACTTATGTTCACATTCTTAATTCAGTAATTTAAAAATCAATAGCCTTACTAAAAATTTAACTCTGATACTGATTAGATATTGAGTCTTCTCCTCTCCTCCAACTTGGAGGCAGGAAATCTATAGCTCAGAACATTTAGTTGACTTTTTTCTCCTCATTCCTTGATCATCTATTTTATGATCTCTGCTCCCTTAGTTTTCTAACTGGAATTTCTAGCTCCTTCACAGTTGAAGCAGAGGAAGGCAGAAGAGGAAAAATAGAACAAGAAAGTTATTTTCTTTTACTGTTCCTAGTCCTGATTGTACAACTTTCATGGATTCTTTGGAAACAGCAACACTTACCCTTTCTCTTCCCAACACATGCATTTTAATGGATGTTCCTATCACACAGACTTTGTATCCATTCTCACTGGCTGCTAGATTCTTCCCCAAATCTGGTGGCACCTCCAGATACTCTGGAGAATTCTCTCTAATGACATCTGTTTGTTACTATATGTGGCCCTTAGAATGGGATCTAAGATGACCCAGACAAGAGATAATTCTATCTTCTGTATGGCTTATATCTAATCCACAGGACACCAGTATAATTTGCCCTATGAACACTGGGAATTCAAATTACATAATGTAGCATCAGCCTCTCATTCAATCAGCTAGCAAAGTAGTAACAAATCAGTTATTCATGTTGAAGGGGCATGAATCAGCCACTAGGCCTCTGTCCTTCAACCTACAAGAAATGCATATCACATTTTCCAGTTAGACTTTCTTAGCCCTCTCCCTTGACTGGGGTGGAGCCTGAAATCTTCTCCAACTCTCTGTGGTGGAAGTTGGGTGGGTGGGGTGTTGCAGTTGAAGGACTCATAGCAACCTAACAGCTCTCTCTGTCTCTAAAGAAATCTTCAAAATCCTTAACTTCCAACATGCTTATATCCTCTATGTGAGTAGGGCATTTAAGAATTTAAGTTATTGTCCCCTCCTTTGGCAAATTTTCGTTTTGACATTGTATCCATTTTGGAATGCTATCTATATTGTATCTTGATGCCATGAAAAACTTTTCAATTCACCATCCTGTTACATTTGTATTTAAAAAAAATCCTGCAGCTCCCAGCACGTGTGTGTGCGTGCGTGCGTGCGTGTGTGTGTGTGTGTGTGTGTGTGAGCACGCGTGCACACATGTTTAGATAGATAGTTTAAGTCCTTACAACCTTGGAATGGTTTTTACCATAGTTTTCTAGCTGATCTTTTTTCTTCTTCAACTACCTTTTGTTGGAGAGTCAAGTTCCTTAAATACTGCTCTTGCAGAAACTTACTTGCTTAGAGGACTTTAATAGTTTCACTTGCTTACTTGAAAAAAAAATCTGAACGCTTCAGCATCCTGCTGTGCCTACCTTCTTGAGGGTGAAACAGAAGCTGATTATGGCAAAGGCATCATTCCTAAAGGATTATAGAAATCATATGTAAATCTCAGAATGCTTGGGAAACAGGAAAAGGAGGCTTTCACTTCAAATGGCAACAACAAATATTCCTCCCTATTCGACAGAATGCTGAGATGCGGCCCAGGATGTGATCCTCTTTTTCAATGCCAATCTGCCCAAGAGAGAGCAAGACTTTATTTTATACATACTTGAGTCCCTGAAGGGATATTTGATTGAAATTTGGATTCTAAGCTGCAGTGAATTTCCTACTTTATCGTTGCTTGTGACTGCATACCCCAAGTAGTTTTTCAAGGGAGACTACTTAGTGAGACTTATTGCCTGGGTAGACCTTACAAATAAAAACCAACATTGAATGTCCATAATCTTCATTAAATCCCAGAAAATTACACTTCCCTAAACCCTTTCTCAATTGTAGGTTTAGATCTTCAGTTGCCACTCAATAGTATTTGACTTTATTTGACTTGATATTTGTCTTGATGGTTCTTCAGTAAGCTTTGTCGATCTTTATGTGAAATTTCTGCATCTAAATATTGGCTAACAAGAATAGTTTAGTCAATACACATTAGGTCTTTTAATTTCAGATGAAAAACTTTAACTGGCTGCTAAATTAGGTCATGGATTCTCAACTTTAGGCTGGCATTTTTCTGCACAGTAGAATTATCCAGATAAGCTTTTTAAAAAGTCAGGTCTCATCCCCCAGAGACTCTGATTTAATTGATTTGGGGTGGTAAGCTGGCACTGGGTATTTTTTAACAGCTCCCAATTGATTATAAGGTTCAACAAAACAAGGACCACTGCATTGGGCTGACCATAATTTTATTCTAGACGTGGAAATTCTAGAGTCTTCCTAGCATTGACTAAAATTATCCTGCATTGTGTCTAGATATGACCCTGAATTAAAAGATACTGACATGCTAATTTTTCTTCTTGATTTCAAAATTATATATCTGTAGAAATATGGTTTCAGGAAATAGATTCCATCATTATCATAATTTTATGATGTTCAGTCATAAAACTTGTATTTCACCTCATGAGTTGAAAATAGGCACAGGAAAGGGACAACCATTCACTCAGTTCTCCATCAATCTAACAGAACATGGGCTCTGAAGATCATGCAACAAGCCCTTCTTTCTTCTTTTTTTAATTCAGCTCTCTGACAAGATGGATGTGCTTTGGCTTGGTACTTTTATATTTTTCTCACCAAGGTACCAGCTGCCAGTTTAGATATCTGGCTATAATTTAATAAGTTGTTGGCCCTTCTTTATTCTATGTATTCATTTACATAATTATAACTTCTGTAATTCCCCCAGTCTGAGTTAGGTAACATGTAACATGCAAAAGGTGAAGGAAACTTATGAAATCTGTATTTCATTAAAATCTATTTTTGTCTCACCAAAATCATTTGCCTTATTTAAGTGAATTATGTAGTCCAGTAAAGTCTTGGATTCATGCTACTCTGTAGTTGAATTTATCTCACCCTATAGTTTTTGTTTGTTTTTTGTTTTTATGAACTGAATGTTTTGTATCCCTACCCCAATTCATATGGGGAAGCCCAATGTGACCATTTTGGGAGATAGGGCCTGTGAGGAGGTGATAAAGGTTAGATGAGGTCATAATGGTGGGGCTCTGATCTGTTAGGATTCCTGTCCTTATAAGAGAAGACACCAGAACACTCTTTCTCTTTTTCTCAATCTCTTGCTCCTCACAAAGAGGTCATGTGTGTACACAGTGAAAAGGCGTCTGTCTGCACCCCAAGAGGAGAGCTCTCATCAGACACCAATTCTGCTGGCACATTGATCTTGGACTTCCCAACTTCCAAAACTGTGAGAAAATAAATTCTGTTGTTTAAGCTCTACCTCATAGATGTGAAATTTATATATAAAGAGAGAAAGCATCTATCTCTGTATGATATGAGGATTAGAACAGTTAAGAATACCTAGCTAGAAATTAATAAACTTTCCTATTATTATTGTTACTATAATTTACTGAAGGAATAAATATGATCTAAACATCAGGAATGATGGTAGGATTTCCAGGGTTATTCCTGAAATAGATTTAGAAAGGAAGACTCCTTTTATCCATAAATTACAAACTTCCTGCCAAATGTACTAGATCGTTTAGGAATTCAAACACCATTTGCAATTTCCCTGTGCCTCTCACCTTCTCTTTGAGTGTTAGCTTTACTCTGTCAGTCTGGTTATCTCCAAGAGCAGGACTTCAGTCATCTCTGGCCTTTTATTCTTTTTTTTTTTTTTCAATATATGAAGTTTATTATCAAATTGGTTTCCATACAACACCCAGTGGTCATCCCAACAGGTGCCCTCCTCAATACCCATCACCCACCCTCCCCGCCCTCCCCCCCCCCATCAACCCTCAGTTTGTTCTCAGTTTTTAACAGTCTCTTATGCTTTGGCTCTCTCCCACTCTAACTTTTCTTTTTCCTTCCCCTCCCTATGGGTTTCTGTTAAGTTTCTCAGGATCCACATAAGAGTGAAACCATATGGTATCTGTCTTTCTCTGTATGGCTTTTATCTCACTTAGCATCACACTCTCCAGTTCCATCCACGTTGCTACAAAGGGCCATATTTCATTCTTTCTCATTGCCACATAGTACTCCATTGTGTATATAAACCACAATTTCTTTATCCATTCATCAGTTGATGGACATTTAGGCTCTTTCCATAATTTGGCTATTGTTGAGAGTGCTGCTATAAACATTGGGGTACAAGTGCCCCTATGCATCAGTACTCCTGTATCCCTTGGGTAAATTCCTAGCAGTGCTATTGCTGGGTCATAGGGTAGGTCTATTTTTAAATTTTTGAGGAAACTCCACACTGTTTTCCAGAGTGGCTGCACCAATTTTCATTCCCACCAGCAGTGCAAGAGGGTTCCCGTTTCTCCACATCCTCTCCAGCATCTATAGTCTCCTGATTTGTTCATTTTGGCCACTCTGACTGGCGTGAGGTGATATCTGAGTGTGGTTTTGATTTGTATTTCCCTGATGAGGAGCGACGTTGAGCATCTTTTCATATGCCTGTTGGCCATCTGGATGTCTTCTTTAGAGAAGTGTCTATTCATGTTTTCTGTCTGGCCTTTTATTCTTAAAGCCTAGGATCAAAAGGAAGACGATTCCTTGCTCACAGGTTTCCCTTATAAAGCCTCTGGGAAATGATTCTGGTTGATACACCTTGGGTGACATGTTTATTACTGAACCGTGGGATCTATGAGGTTGGTATGAGAGATGCCACAGTTGGTTCAGTTGGGGTCATAAGCCCCAATCTTCAGTGTGTGTGTGTGTGTGTGTGTGTGTGTGTGTGTGCGCGTGCGCGCGCATGTATGAAAGATAATGGTGGTGCTGTTCTGGATATATAAAACAACAACACAGGGGCGCCTGGATGGCTCAGTCGGTTGAACGTCCGACTTCAGCTCAGGTCATGATTTCACAGTCTGTGAGTTCGAGCCCCACATCGGGCTCTGTGCTGATGGCTCAGAGCCTGGAGCCTGCTTCTGATTCTGTGTCTCCCCTCTCTCTGCCCCTTCCCTGCTCATGCTTTCTCTCTGTCTCAAAAATAAATAAAAACATTAAGAAAAAAAATTAAAAAAAATAAAACAACAACACAGGTGACTCAAGTATTCCTAGGGATGATGTGGCTTTTTTCCTCTCCTATCGCTAACAGTGTTATAGACTACATTTTAGTTAGCCCTCTATAGAATGAGTATCTTGTACATGTTCTGAATTAATCACTTCCCACTCATTTGATAAAGTGGTTCTTCAGAGTATTCAAAACACAGTTGGATTGATGGGATTAGGGAGTTAAGAAAAATTAAATGAACAATTTTCGTAAACCTTACACATAGAAGTTAGCACCTGTCTTCCAACTGTTGCAAATGGATTTGTTTTTCAGTAAGTTGAGACAAGTCTTCATATGTTCCAAACATAGACAAGTATGGACTTTATCTTTCTAGTTCCTGATTTGACAATGATACCTAAAGCCCAAATGAGCTTTGAATACTTTCATGAGGGAATAGGCAAAATGGGATCCTGAAGAGACTGCCAGGAATTTATGTGATTTTAACTTTACTGGACTTCTAAAAACCATAATCAAACTTAAACACAGCTCCTTGCATGGGACTATAAACCAGTAATCAGAATAAACGCAGGCGCTAAGATCACGTCTCTGGGAAGAAAAATTGTGGAACACAGAAACCAGAGGTCAACCGTGAAGCTTATTTCTCCTGGGTTTTCCATGCTTAGGATAAATGCTTTAGGTTTGATATCCTCAAGAGAGTTTTCAAAGTAAGGTTTAAAAATGTCTTTTTTTTTTTTTTTTTTGTTTTTTTTTTTTGGTCAGAGAGAGACAGAGCATGAACGGGGGAGGGGCAGAGAGAGAGGGAGACACAGAATCGGAAACAGGCTCCAGGCTCCGAGCCATCAGCCCAGAGCCTGACGCGGGGCTCGAACTCACGGACCGCGAGATCGTGACCTGGCTGAAGTCGGACGCTTAACCGACTCTTCATATAGCTTGTTTCATTAGAAAGCTTAAGTTCAAATAACAATTAAGATTATTTTTACCACTATTCAAAGGCTCAAGGGATCTAATCCTCATCTTGTTAACCATAATTTTGCTATGACATTATCCAGGTAAAATCACATTATAATCTATGTCAAATAAAGAAGTTAGCTTCCTGAAAATGACAGAACCATCACTATGTATATAAATTACTTAAATTACTGGGTTCTTAGTGCCTTATTTAATGAATAATAATTGGATGTATTGCATTCGATATTGCATTTGGTAAAAATTATAAATAAGCCCAAAATAATAACATTTTGTTTACACATTTCAGTGACTGCTGCTGGGTCTTTGGATCTGTGCCCCCAAACCCTCTCTGCACTAATTTGAACTTTACATAGAATCCCTATTATTAGCTGCCTGAATGTAACCTGAATTTTAATAACATTGCAAAAGACAAGTTCAGCAAGAATGATCATCACAGAACAGATAATAGTTTTACGCAAGAAAAAACATGACTCTCAGCTGCCTGAAAATAAACAAATTCATTTTAACGACTTGACACCACTTTTAGTTGATTTTTATGTTCCCATTCCATTGCCATCAAGAAGGTAAGCCAAGGGATACAGGTATGCTGTTTCGAGGGGGCACATACATCCCAATGTTTATAGTAACACTATCAGTAATAGCCAAAGTATGGAAAGAGCCCAAGTGTTCATCAATGGATGAATAGATACAGAAGATGTGGTGTACATATGCAATGGAGTATTACTCAACAATCAAAAAGAATGACATTTTGCCATTTGCAACTATGTGGATGGAACTAGAGGGTATTATGCTAAATGAAATTAGAGAAAGAATGAAGACATATGACTTCACTCATATAAAGACTTTAAGATACAAAACAGATGAACATAAGGGAAGCAAAAATAATATAAAAACAGGGAGGGGGACAAAACATAAGAGACTCTTAAACATGGAGAACAAACAGAGGGTTGCTGGAGGGGTTGTGAGAGGGGTGATGGGCTAAATGGGTAAGGGGCATTAAGGAATCTACTCTTGAAATCTTTGTTGCACTATATGCTAACTAACTTGGATGTAAATTAAAAACAAACAACAAACAAATACAGTACAAAAAAAAAAAAAGAAGATAAGAGCATTTCTCTGTAATGATGTAGAGTCATTGTCAAAAACCAGGAGGAGCCTGCTTTTGAAGGACAGAATGGTTGGTTTTTTACAAAGGTTTTTATCTGAATAGTTGTTTCTGACATTGACTCTTCAAATTACCCACTCCAACACCCAAAAAGGATATGGAAATGAAAATATGCAAGATTTAAAAATCAAGACCATCATTCAGCTAGACTCTGGAAGGATGATCCACTAATTACAAAGCAAATGAATGTGGGTTGAGGAGCATACCCATGAAGGCAGGTCAAATTATCTATTTAATCCTAGTACTATATATTAGGATTTAAACATACTTAAAATGTAATGCACAATTATTTAAGACATCAAAAATCAATGGGAAGGGGCAACTTTTTGACTATATAGAAAATTGTTCAACTACTTTAAACAAAATATTTAGTTCTTCATAGAATACATACAAAAAAAAAACACACTCAGATGGGTCAAAAAGATAATGGTAAATATTCAAACCATAAAATGAGTTGTGGAGGGAGCAAGACAGTATAAGTCTGATTTCTTGCTGGGAAAGGCTTTCACTGTTTTAACTTTAGTATATGAAAGGATAAGGAAAGTAATTTTACTGTGTTAAAATTGTACTTTCTTGTAAGTCAAAACAAAATAAATTAAAAAACAAGTCATCCATTAGAGAAGTATTATTAAAAAACGACAAAGGGTAAAACGCCTTAGCATGGAAGATTCTAACAAAAAGTGATAAAAATACTATGCTTGCAAAATATAAACAAAAGAGAATATACATAACTAAAAAAAAGAAGAAAATATATGCTTATTTGACACTAATAATAATAGAAATGCAAACTGATCTCATTTTTTTCTACAGTTATCAAGAGTTTACGACAATGTGACTCCATAGACTGACAGGTGGACTAAAGAGGCACAGTTCTGTAGACAGGCACCCTCATGTAACTGCTGGTGGTATGAAAACATTTTGAAAAAAAAAAAAACAACAACCAGGAAATAACATTTAAAAGCCTTAAAAAAGTGCTATACACTTTAGTATAGCAATTTCATTTTTGGAAATCTTTTCACTGCATTCATTACAACACTTAAAAGGGTTAAGATGGAAAAAACCTAAATATTAAAAAATATTGGGATATTTGCATAATTTAAGTTATGACCATAAAATACATCCATACAGGTTTGTAAAGGATAATAAGGGAAATCCACCAAAATATTAACAGGGATATTATTTAGAGTAGGCAGATTAAGGATGATTTTTCTTATTTCCCAAGTTTTCTACAAGGAGTAAGTGATTCTTATGTAATTGGACAAAAAACAAATGTTTTAAGATTCCTTGCA
Source organism: Panthera uncia (assembly GCF_023721935.1). NCBI lineage: Eukaryota > Metazoa > Chordata > Mammalia > Carnivora > Felidae > Panthera > Panthera uncia. The sequence goes on from NW_026057929.1 coordinate 79,827, forward strand.
AATTGAAGTGGGTAATACATGTGTTTAATGATTTGAAGAACATCCAATTTTAAGGTATTTCATGTTTCCTTCTTGAATCAGCCTGGGACCTTAAAAGACTATGTATTTTTGCTGCAATCCCTAATACCCTCCAGAATTTCCTTCTTGGGCATTCAGAGTTACATTATCAGTTTTTATCAAAAGATTATTTCAAAACAGCCATAATTATATTTGGTTTACAAATAAATATACTGAGGACAATAAAGTCCTCTGTGAGACACTGCTTTTAAAAGGAAATGCTAAGAAGGGGGACTAGCCTGTTTTATTACCCTAATAATTATAAGACCTGTGTAACTGACCATTTCCTTTTGGGCTTCTGAGAGACTGGAACCAAATTCTTAAGCTCAAGTATCTTAATGCTATTAGTTGATTTTAATATACTTTGACACTTTTGTTTCTTGCTTTTCCTTTATTAGACACATTGACTTAGCTCTGGTATATCATTTTTTGCTAATTCTTCATTATTCATTTAAATTTTTTAAATGTTTTATTCTTTCAGTTCATCCCTTTGTGCAGGAAGTCAGAGGCGGTATAAATGATATCAACAAACTGTTGTTGGCCTGTTGTTTTATACAGTCTTGAGCTAACAATAGTTTTATATTTTTAAAGAATTATAAAGAAATACATCTATACATAGATCATAAGACTATGAAACAGAGACCATAAATGGCTCACAATACCTAAAATATTTATAGAGAAAGTCTGCCAACCTCTGGATTACATAGATGGCTAGATTCACTGTCAACAGGAACACTCTTCTTCAAGCTTCTCTCAATATAAGCATTTGTTCAATTTACTATAATGAATTTATTCAAGCATATATTCAAGACTTGACCCCTTATACATGTCATGCCCACTCTTACCTTTTTTATTCTCTGTATGTAGTTTATTCTATTTGGAATTTTTCTTCACCCTTTCCTGATACTCCTGGAAATCCCAGGCTTACTAATTGCTAAATTATGGGATCTCACATAGAACTCACACCCTGTAATAGACATTAACAAGACACTCTCAGTAATATTGGCTTGTGTACATATCTAATCCCACAAAGAGGCTGAAAAACACTTAGCTGCAATGATCGTATATTTTGGTAGTTCCCAATATATCCTAATACTTAAAAAAAAATTAATGTTTATTTTTGAGAGGGAGAGAGAGAGCACACAAGCAGGGGAGGGGGGTGCAGAAAGAAAGAGGGAGACACAGAATCTGAAGCAGGATCCAAGCTTTGAGCTGTCATCACAGAGCCCAAGGTGGGACGTGAACTCACGAATTGTGAGATCCTGACCTTAGCTGAAGTCAGATGCTTAACAGACTGAGCCCCCTAGGCGCCCCTCCTAATACTTTGAAGCTTCCCAATAATCAGTGTTTCTTACATTGTGGTGGGTCTGTAGACACCAGCTTGCTAGAAATGCTGATTTTGAGCTCTTCTTGAAAGGTACTCAGTTATAATCTTTGGGGTATGGGGCCCGAAAACTAAAGCTTTTTAGAGGTATCACAGTGATTCTTTAAAGTTTGAGAAAGACATACATATATCGGTGGATTCACCACATGTATGCTATGTCAGTGCATAGCTAATCCCAGTCCCAGAGATGTGATGAACAGGATGCTCCATCTGGCCCTGATCACTCATTATTCTCAAGAACAAGTACCTACACTTAGGCCACGGAACTGTGTGCTAGTTATGCCTTGGTGGTTATACTTTTGCTTCTATAAGCCAACATTTCAGTTAGGACAATCCCAGGATGTCCACCACTTAAACTGAGTGTGGTGCAGCTCGTTACCTCATGTATCTTGTATTTCTATATTTATATTGACGAGATTTCAGGGAACACCATTTACATTCCATTTCACCCAAATCTACCACAAGTGAACCAGAAACCCCATAATAATCCTGTAATCAGCCTATTAGAGCAGTAGGATTTCTGCCCTTCAAGTAGAGAAAACAGTATTCATGACCACCGTATTATAAGACTGACTATTAGGTTACAAACAATGATTTATATTTTGAGTGTTTGCGAAAACCAAACGTCACAACATAAAACAGTAGGATTTTGAGTATAAATAACAGTTGATGCTCCAATTCTTTCCCCTTTTGCTTTACTTAAACGCACTCAAATTATTTAGTGTAGTGGTATGCAAAGGCTGTCACCCTTTTAAGTTGCAAATTTCTAACGAATAAAGAAATATCTAGATAATTTTTCTTGTGTCTTTTAATATTCTATTGTTTCCATTCATTGTAGGGTATTCTTGGCTTTTTGAAAAAAAATATTAAAGGCAATGTGCCCAAAATATGTGTTCTGATTCTTAAAATTTAATATCATATAATAGATTTCATCAGTTCCTCTTATACAGATAATATACAGAATAAAAAAGCAAATGAAACTATAAAGAGATTTTATTTTCAAAATACAATAATGTAAGATTGATTTTGTAATAAATCTCATGGACTTATAGTTGATCAGACATGCTAGTGAGAATCACTCTCTCAAGTGTGGGCAAAATATCAATACTTTTTTATAAAATAATTCTAAAGTAATCATGCATTGTATGTAAGAAAACGGCAAAGTGAGAATGACTGAAAAGCTAACGTCAGTTTGTACAAATGCATCCTACATTAAAAAATATATAATTCACCTTAGTATTCCCACATTAAACTCATAAAGAAAACTATACACTTTAATATGTATGGGCAATGCATCATATTTGGAAAAAAACAATCACCCTTCTCATTCATTCAACTATGCTTTACTAATGATAATGGGAGCAGAAAGGTAGATAGCTTTCTTTAAAATTTTTTTAATGATTTATTTATTTTTAAGAGAGAGAGACAGAGTGCGAGAGGGGGAGGGGCACAGAGAGAGGGAGACTCAGAATCTGAAGAAGGCTCCAGGCTCTGAGCTGTCAGAGCCCAATGTGGGGCTTGAACTCACAAACCATGAGATCATGACCTGAGTCGAAGCTGGATGCTCAACCGACTGAGCTACCCAGGTGCCCCAGAAATGTAGATAGTTTTGATGCAAACCTCAAATTACTTAGTTAATATTAAATATAGCCATTTCAGAGAATTAAGAAAACAACCAGAATCCCAGAAGAGTGATGATATGTAAATATAAAAAAAGTTATTTAGTCTAATTCCCATTATAAAATTAATTAGGAAAACATGATCATTACATTCATATTCCTTGGTAAAATATGAGGTAAAACATGTAACTGAATGTCTTAGTTATTTTCTTCACATGTTTACATATATCTGGATAATCCAAGACTTTGCTTAAAAATTAAAAATGTAAGTCTGTATAATAAATATATTTATTTATTTATTTATTTATTTATTTAGGTCTGCAATTAAACAGACTTTTCTAAATTTCTTCACTGAAGTATTAATGACGCAGTACAAAATGTACTCACTGCTAAATTTTGGTATATGTATGCATCTGTGAAACTATTTCAAAAATCAATATCAGGAACATATTTAAAGCTATTTTAAAAAGGAATATTGATATCTTCTTTAGGGCACTAGAAAACTAGCTGGTGAGAGATCAAATACTCTGGGAGTTTAGTGCCTAATTATAATTAACATGGAGATATCTATGTATTGATAGCATTATCAGTTATTGATAATCTACTGGCAGGCAAAGTCTGTAAAATCTGAAAACTATAAAACTTTGATGAAATAAACAAGGATGACAGAAACAAATGGAAATATATTCTATGCTCACGGATTGTAAAAATTAATATTATTAAAATGTTCAGATTACACAAAGCAATCTACAGATTCAATTCAATCCCTATCAAAATCCCAACAGCATTTTTTTCACAAAACTAGGACAAGTAATACTAAAATTTGTATGGAACACAAAAGACCCCAAATAGCCAAAGCAATCTTGAGAAAGCACAGAGCTGGAGGTATCACAGTTCCAGATTTCAAGATGTACTACAAAGCTGTAGTAATCAAAACATTATGGCACAGGGCACAAAAAATAGATAGATTAATGGAACGGAATAGAAAACCCAGAAATAAACCCATGATTATATGGTCAATTAATATATGACAAAGGAGGCAAGAATATACAATGGGGAAAGATCATCTCTTGAATAGTGCTGAGAAAACTGGACAGCTACATAAAAGTATGAAACTGGACCACCTTTTAACACCATATTCACAGTTTTAAACCTTAATTCTGCATGATACTAAGTACTGTAAAGTCAACTAACCTGTCTTCCAGGTATCTGGACCTATTATCATTTATTATCTGTCTGTCCCTATTTCATTTATTCAAACACCATTAATAAAGCAAATATTTACAACTTGAGAATGTAACCAAGCTCAACTTGAAACAAAAAGGTAAAGTAAGCAAAATTTATCTATTATATCTATTTGTATCTATTTAATCCTTTCTCCCTTTCTGTGAAAAGGTATCTTCCTTGGCTCCAATGTCTTAATGTTACTCTAGTTGGTGCATCAACTCTTACTGATATTCCTAACCTAGGTCTACTTCTTCTAGTAGAGCAATACAATTAATTCTTCCTTCCTATCCCATCTCTACACACTTACAATCTGTTTCTAGAAAAGAGAGGACAATAAATAAATCCTTGTTCTACTTGCAGGTTATTTACAGCTTAAAGTGGTAATGACTCCTGTTCAGATGATTTAAAAAGCTGGAGTCTACATGTGGCACTGCATAATTAGTAGCAAAGTATCAGGCACCTTAATGGATAATTGAAGATATTTTGGGTAAAGATGAGCATCATCCTGCTGCTTTTCAAATCTCACCATAAATAAAGGAACCATGCATAAGCCACATTTGTTTCTGTATAACTTACAGTCTTTGATTCAAAACATGACCATCATCATATAAAACATCATCATTTCTTTTTGCATGTGGCTGCCACTAAATACATGAAAATAGTATTAATGCACCTTTTTTTTTACATTAAAGATATTTAACTCCTTTATTGTTTTTTGTTGCAATATAGTCTTCTCAGTGACTTCAATAAATCAAATTACTTTTTGGCGGACTCATAACATTATTGTTTCATTTGACCTGGGGTCGACCAAAATTTTTCATTGATTTTCACCTAGACTGCTATTAAAATTTTTTTTTTTGCTAATTTTTATCATTGCCATTTTTTTTAATGTTTACTTATTTTTGAGAGAAAGAGAGACAGAGCATGAGCGGGGAGAGGCAGAAAGAGAGGGAGACAGAGAATCTGAAGCAGGCTCCAGGTTCTGAGCTGTCAGCACAGAGCCCAATGCAGGGCTCAAACCCACGGATTGTGAGGTCATGACCTGAGCCAAAGTTGGCTGTTTAACTGACACCCAGGCACCCCAAAATTTCATCTTTTTAATCAAGAATCACATGCTTCTATGAAAATAGTTTTTTGTTTGTTTGTTTTCAGAGAGAGTAAGAAACAGCATAATGGGGGGGGGGGGGGAGAGAAGCTTAAGCAGGCCCAATACTCAGTGTGGAAGCCAACTGGGGGTTTCATCCACCACCCTGGGATCATGATTGGGGTGAAATCAAGAGTTGGTCACCCAACCAACTGAGCTACATAGGCACCATGAGAACAATATTTTTTTATAAGTATAGTATTATTTTAATTATATATATACATATATATATAACATATTTTATAATTCAATAAAATAAAAATATTATTACATTGTCCATCCTTTTCCTAGCAATGACCTTGAGTAAGATTATATTTGTTTCTATGCCTTGTCAAGAAAAAAAAAAATGGGAATGAATAGATATTACCAGGTAGAGGAACTCACACACCATGTTATTATTAAAGAAGTATATTTTTATTATGTAATGGAGGAAAGATAAAAGAAAGATTCATATGACACTTTCATAATTGAAGACAGGCCTTAACATTAAAAATAAAAAATACTGGGATACCTAGGTGTCTCAGTCAGTTAAGTGTCTGACTTTGACTCAGGTCATGATCTCACAGCTCATGAGTTCAAGCCCCGTGTTGTGCTCTGTGCTGACAGCTCAGAGCCTGGAGTCTGCTTCAGATTCTGTGTCTCCCTCCCTCTCTGCTCCTCCCCTGCTCCTGTTCTCTCTCTCTCTCTCTCAAAAATAAACATTAAAAAAATACAAGATACTTCAAATACTTTATAACACATTTTTTTTTAGTAAGTGGTTAATATTAGCAGAATTCAAAGATTCATCAGATAAAAATAAGAAATATGCTCTTAGTTTATTTCTCTTTGGTTTAAATTCTTCCTATCCATAGAAACAATTTTAATATTTATAAAATTGGTACTCTATAAATAAAAGTGATTAGAATGTTTCCTAAATTACAACACTTAAAAAATTATTATCACTAGACTATTGATTTTCATTTCCTTTTGAATACTATCTTTAAATACAATGTCATTACATGATTTAAAGTGCATCACTCATTAAAATGTAGTAATGCTGGGCGCCTGGTTGGCTCAGTCGGTTAAGCGTCTGACTTCGGCTCAGGTCATGATCTCATGGTTTGTGGGTTCGAGCCCCGTGTTGGGCTCTGTGCTGACAGCTCAGAGCCTGGAGCCTGCTTCGGATTCTGTGTCTCCTTCTATCTCTGCTCCTCCCCCACTTGTGCTCTGTCTCTGTCTGCCTCTTAAAAATAAATAAATGTAAAAAATATTTTTTTAATGTAGTAATGCTAAATAATTACTTTTTTTCAATAATCTCTAAGTTATTTTAATGAAGTTTTGGCCTCAATCAAAACTTTTTTTTTTAATTTCTTGATACATCTGATATTTGGTAATTTCCATTGTTGATATTAAGTAAGTCAGATTAATCAGATTAGAATGCTAGGCACTACATATACAATGCCATTTTCTATATTTCAAGTCATCCAGAATAAATTTCATTTTTTTCTTAATACTGACTTTAATATTAAGTTATTCAGTTACTTGCTGATCATCTGCTCCTACTGCTATTTTTTTGTCCTACATGCATTCCCTCAACAAAAAAAATGAGCAAATTATCTCCAAATAAGTTGCTTAATAAAATTATATGGTCAATGTATAAGCATGGTACTATTTTCTAGTGTTTTGATTTCTATATCTCATGCTATCACACTGCTTAAGCATAAACTCCAAAGCAGCATGAGAATTATTTGTTTGTTTGTCATAAAGCTACAGGATACACAGGATGATAATTTACAAAACATTTCTCTCTTTGTTTATATTATTAATATAGTTTGCCTTTGGTCTGTATTGCTTTTTGTATTTTTTCATCTTCTCTATAGTGGATGATATCTATATCCATATCATTTGTCATCTTTCTATTATCCATTTATCTCTCATCTATCTATAATCTATCATTTTCTCTCTTAAAAAGGTAACTCTATCAATAGTAAGTACTCACAGCTGTTTGCTAATGTTATATGATCTTGAAGAGAATTATGATTTGTATCCTTCACTATATAGAGCTATCCATGCCATGATTCACCGAAATCTCATCTTGGAAAAAGACAATCAACCAATCAACATAATAGGCCCAATATATTTTTGTCTGACTCTCTTGTGACAAAAAAAAAAAAAAAAAAAAACCCAAAAAACAGAAAACATTTTGGGTGCAAAATTCTACTTGGGATTATAAAATATAAAAGCAAAAATAATTTATAGAAACATTTTATCAGAAACGGAAACTCATCCTCATGTGCACCCATTTATTTTCCATCAAAATATGCTTCTGTTAACAACAATAAGATGAAGTGGAATGTCAGGTTCATAGTGAGACAATGTGGCTGTAGTTCAAAAGAAGAAAAGGAAGGGCTTAAGGAAACAAATGGCAATATTCACTCTACTATCAAAAATAAAACTTGGAGGGGCGCCTGGGTGGTTCAGTAGGTTAAGTGTCTGACTTTGGCTCAGGTCATGATCTCCCAGTTCATGGGTTCAAGTCCTGCATCGCGTTCAAGTCCTGCATCCAGTGCTGACAGCTCAGAGCCTGGAGCCTGTGTTGGATTCTGTGTCTCCCTTTCTCTCTGCCTTTCCCCACTCACAGTGTGCCTCAATCTCTTTCAAAAATAAATAAATATTAAAAGAATTTAAAAAATAAAATTGGGAGAGGAAAGAAAAAAAGACTAAAAATTAAATATTCATAAAACATGACAGAACAAAGAAGAGTAGGACAGACTGTGGCCAACAGCTTCCACATCTTAACAAGTTTTTAAAAAATTAAACATGAGAATTAATGAAAATGTGAGAAATTTTTATTGGTGAGATTTTAAATAGTTTTTCCTTGGAATTTAATAAACTCCAAAGTAACTGTGAATATATTTAGAGATTAGTTCCATACTTACAATGCAGGAAAAAAACAGAAAAGAGTTTATCTTTACTGCTTTTCTCAAACAGGTAAAGGTTTTGGAATTGTGGCAAGAACTTACAAAGCAGTGGAAAGACAAAACAAAACATTGAAATAGGCATCTAGTCTTGGTTTTTCTAGCAAACTAAAGACGTTTAGGGACGCCGTTCAATTCACAAAACACAGACAGGTACTAGATATGTAATATAGAGATGTTTCATCAAATGATGTTGATGTTTTCCCTGATTTTGTGATCCCTCAGAAATGTTTGCGATGGATGAAAAAATGTGCCTATTTAGAAAAACTTGGGTATGTTTAAGAATGAATAAAATATTCATGTATCTATTTTTAATGTAGATACAGTTAACACAATTATATGCAACAAAGAAAATATATAGAAGGGTCTGTTGTACAATCAATTTATCTAGTACCAATAGAACAGCTAGAAAATAAATAACATCTAAGAGTCAGAAACTTTTTTCTTGCTTGTAAGAGATTGAAGATACTAGAATCACAGAAAAAAAGACGAAAGAGAAATTAACATGTGATTTTCAACCAATAAAAATCACATGAGATAAAAATCCAGTTCCTGATTTATAATTATTTTGTTCATCCCAAGAATAATTTCCCAGTTTCCAATTTTCTTTGGAAAGAGAAAATATCCATTCATGCAACACTTTCTATATGGGAGATAGAAATATAACAATTTTTTCACAATCTTAAAAGACATTGTCTCCTCTTAATGAAGGCACACTTATTCAAATCTTATTAGTATTCCAAATGGCTACAATTATATATTCTGAAATGCATTAGACTGGGACTGAAAGATTTCCATCTCAGTTTCAGATATAGATTCATATCAAACTTGAATGAATCAAAAGAAGAAATTCTCAAGCAAAGCATTTCAAATACATTTCTATTTAAACCCACAAAACTACTTTTATTCAGGTACTCCAAGGTAATAAAACTTTCTATAGCTTCTGATTAAGAATTGCTTGAAAACATTTTCAATAGATAAGTATATTTCTCCTCTTGAGCATCAAGTGACTTTCTCAGGATGATTATAAACTTTAGCTAGATGCATTAATTTGATTAATTAATAACCTATATTAAGGCATAATCTATATTAAGTCCAAGATATTTTTAGAATTATTATTTAAAGTGAGATTCATTTTATTAAAAAAAAAGAATTGCAGAAATGCTGTTTTATTGTTATAAATGATGCTTAATAACTCTGATGAAGTGTATTTGCTGAATATTTTAAAATCAAAGTTCACTGCCAATAAGCATAAAAGGCCCTTATTATACCTGAATTATTGTGATTATTAAAAGTGCCTGACTACTCAAAGAGTATCTCCATTTCCAAACATTCATCTTCCATATTGGAAAAAAAACATGGCACAAACTTAGCCTTTTACACAACTCAGAGAGATTATTGTTAAATCCATAAAGAATTTACTAGAAAGGCAAAAATACTGATAATTAAAGTGAAAAACAAAAAGGAAAATGACACCGTTCCTCAAAATAACATTTGCAGTCTCCACAAGAAGTGGAGGTAAGCAAGATAAATAGTATATAGCTCATGTATCGGCAACCTCTAAGTTAATAATTGATAATAGTAATGCTAATATGCATTTAAATAATAAGGCTTTGTTTTCAAATAAAAATAAAAATAAATCACTTTGAAAAACTGTCCATCAGAATTACTGTGGTTATGACAACATTTGAGATTATATATATTTGATGATTTAAGTTCCTATGAAAACTGCAGACCAGAGTAAGAAGAGACATGGTTTATTTTTGTTAGTTTTTAAAAATCTTTATGACTTCTTTAATCATTTATATGCTTTTTAGTGGTTTGCAAACATTTGGGATTCAGCATAACTACTAATTTCAAAATATAAATGAAACAATGTGGGCATTTATATTTTAATAAGATCTTGTTGGTAATATGAAAATATTTAAGTATAAATTATTTTACATTAATTATTCATTCATAAAATCTAAGTAACCAAATTTTCTGAGGAAAAAATATAAAACATATACATTTTTAAAATTAGAACAAACAAATCATTAATTCTTAGGAATTCTTTTTCAGAATTCTTACTTTGAAACTTCCACCAGGGCGCCTGGGTGGCGCAGTCGGTTAAGCGTCCGACTTCAACCAGGTCACGATCTCGCGGTCCGTGAGTTCGAGCCCCGCGTCAGGCTCTGGGCTGATGGCTCAGAGCCTGGAGCCTGTTTCCGATTCTGTGTCTCCCTCTCTCTCTGCCCCTCCCCCGTTCATGCTCTGTCTCTCTCTGTCCCAACAATAAAAAAAAAAAGAAAAAAAAAAAAAAAAGAAACTTCCACCAAAGGAAATCATCTAAAGACATATTTCATGTATTAAAAATAATTTTAGTTATAGCAAGAATTTTGAGGTTTATTATGTATGTAAAATTGCCATATTGTAAAATTATTTTGGAAAGTTTTTATCCTATTCTAAAACTGGAATATTTTATAAGTAAGGCTACAGATTAATTAAACATGGTATAGTCCTACTTTAAATAATACATCAATCATATATTCTAGTGTCACAGATAGTATCTGCACAAGTAAATGAATTGTTTTCTGTTTTTTAAAAAATAGCTCCGAAGAATGCTTTATGAATGACAGATGTTATTTGTATGAATCATGAAAACCTAGGTGTAGAGGACAGACTCTATTTCAAATTGGAAGCAAGAGAACTTTCATCCTCAAAGTCTAAATTACTTTTATACTTCTGTCAAACTTCAGAAACTATTTCTCTTCTCTAAGTACAAAGAAATTAAATAAATTAAAAACCAAACTTTTATGTTTTCTGATTATGATAGTATTACATGCCCTTTGCAGAAAATTCAGAACATATCACAAAATATAGAAAAAGAAACTAACAATAACAATGGCCTACAATGCCACTATTTTAAGATTATCAATCTAAACAACTATAAAGAAAAATTTAAATATGAATTCTTTAAATATAGAACTATACAACTAAATTGGCGGAGATAAATATTGCATTTCATTTTTCATAGCTAGAAATAAATGCTCATTCTATGCATGGTCATAGAGTTGCACATAGTTTTAAAGAAAGGCACTATTAAAAGGAGGAAATCTTGGGGCGCCTGGGTAGCTCAGTCGGTTGAGCATCTGACTTCAGCTCAGGTCATGATCTCACGGTTTGTGAGTTTGAGCCCCGTGTCAGGCTCTGTGCTGACCGCTCGGAGCCTGGAGCCTGGAGCCTGTTTCGGATTCTGTGTCTCCGTCTCTCTCTGCCCCTCCTCCTGCTCATGCTCCCTCTCTCTCTCTCTCAAAGTAAATAAACATTCAAAAAAATTTTTAAAGGAGAAAATCTAATTTTCAGAAATACTTACAATCAGGTAAATAAGGACATGTTTACATCCATGGTTTGTATGGGTTTAAGGTCTCAGTAAAAAAACTTTACATTTGAATATCCTCCCCTCAAAAACCAGAGTATAATCAGAAACAAGGTATATGTTTCTGGTATATGTCCACTCACAAGCATATGTTAATAGTCTCCATGCTGTTGGGGATGAAGATCAGTTGCCAAATAACATGTGCTTGTCTTTAGCACAGTCAATACATTGATTTTAGCACACAAATCATTGGTTTCCACTCTTTGGAAATGCAACAAATTGTATTATTTATTTTTATTGCAATATATCACCTTTTTGCCAAGAAAGAAACCTTGGAGGAAACATATTCAAACTGATAGCAGAGCCTTAAAAGGAAGCAATAGTTTACACATCCAGCCAACCCAAGGTCTCAAACAAGTTTTTCTTAATAATGTACTTTCTCTTCAAAAGAAGTTAATAAATATCAATCCCCCCCCCCCCATTTTCCAATCACTGTAGAACAACTTAATTTGGATCAAAGTCTTAATGGTGTCTGACTAGCTTTAGTGTATTAGGTGTCTTGGTCATGAAGAAAAATAAAATTACTTGGTGGAGGGTGAGAGGCAGGAAGAAGGAGATAGAATCAGTGGTCACCAAAAGCCATGATTACAATTTCAATTATTCATCACTGATATCAACAAAATTTTCATTAGTTTGAATGAAGGTCCCCAAACAAATGAGTTATGAAGGCTCTATTAGCAAATTGTGTGAGATTATGGGCCCAGACTATTTAAATTTTTATAATCATTACAATATATAAACCCAGTTCCTATTGAAGGAGAATTTATAATCCCCTGAAGTCAAGACAGACTTAGAGGGAATAAGAGATATTTAATCAAATATTTTGACAGACTACAGAGAAATTCAGAGGTGAGAGAAAGCAAATTATTTGAGGTGCAATGACAAACGTCTGGGATTATGGGTCAACTGAACCTACCATACCATGAGTCACTGTACTACAAGTTAGTCTGTTGTGAATTTCCAATATAGGTGGACAAATGACTCACACTGTTTGATCCCATCTTGATCTGCCCATTCATGCAACCTTTATGAAATAAATCTTTGATATCTGCCACTTAAAGTTTAATCACAGCAATGAAACCTTGGAAAATTAGTACACATACGAACAAATGTTTCTCAATTCTGTGTATTCCTAATTTAGATTGCATTAATGATTATTCCTTGGGCAGTGGATTTTGGACATCGATTACCATTTGTAGCTGAAACCGGAAATGAAGTTGTTCAGTGGATAGTATGTACCATCACATTGTGTATTTGAATTTGAGCTGGATTAGAGTTTATTGGTAGTGTGTGTGTGTGTGTGTGTGTGTGTGTGTACGTGCACATGTGTGTTGGGGGGTGAGGCAGATTTCAGTGTGTCTCACAGTGGGTGCTGTCCACTGGACTAGGAAGGAAACTGAACCTTGCTTCCTCTGTATTAGGAATGGTCTTGAACTCTTAACCCAATCAGAGAGGAACCACAGACCCAGGAGTCTCTTTGGTAGAACATACATATGCGAACATTCCCTGAGTGTCTGCATGGCAATAGCAACTACTTTCCTCAAATAAGTCCTTTCCTCAAAAGTACAAAAGTAATCCATACCAAGCAAACAATCCAAATTTTGTAGTACTTCCAGAAAAGCTCTTGATTCTATTTCCACCAACATTTGCAACTGGAATTTACCTTATCAGGGATCTTTGCCCCATGCTGGAGAAGTCAGCATCATCCAGTCCACCAGAAAAGATAGCTCCTGTTCTCTACAAGAGGCAATAAATGTTGCCTGCATGAAGCAAGACTCCCTCAGAAGTCATCTCAATCCAAGCAACAGAAAACCCCTCCAGGAAGGTCAGAGTAACTGTAAACATCATTGGATACAACTGTCATTTTCTCCTCTATGTAGTAATAGTAGGTGAGCTCCCTTCAAAGCAGAACTGATCCAGTTGACAGTATTCATTTTTTGAGAGTGCACAGTTCTCTTACCCTTCAGGAAACTGCTGGGGTCAAGAATTTTGAGACTCTAACACCCTGGAAATTTTACAAGGTACTAGTGTGATTATCACATCACTTTGTGGTACAAAATGTTTTCTTGAAGACATATCATAATAAAGCTGATGGAGCTAAATTTATCATGATTGTGTATTATATATAAAGGAGACTGGGAGAAAAAAAAGCTGTTGTGTTCACAACATATTGCCAATTCACAACATTTTCTAGATTCTCTCCATTATATAAACCTTCCAAGACAATAAATTCATTGTTAGAAATATGACAGTAAGGATGGCAGATTTTCCAATAATGGGCTTAATTATGAAGACTGGGTTTATGCAGGCTGTGTTAGTTACCAGATTCTCCGCTATTACCTTCCCATCAAACTGGATATGCTCCTAAGTCTTGATTAACAGACTTATAGAATTTTAGAGTCAGAAAGAATATTAAATGAAACAAAAAGGTTAATGTTTCATGCTATCACTGTGATTGTCATGTATAATGCTCTGTCAATCACACCTAAAATGAAATGACTTTCCCCACCTCACGTGGCAATTTCTTATCAGAATAGTAACTATACTGCATTTTTTTCCACTGGCCTTAAAATGAATCACATAGATTACTGCCCACTCGCAAACTGACATGACTTTAATTATTCCTCAATATGTATCCTACAAACATAATTTTACTTAATATTTACAATCCTCTTAAGAGATAGGTATTATTATTCACATTTTATAGACAAATAAATTGAGACTGGCTGAGTTAGTGGTCCTAAAATCACACAGAATTTCAACCCAGGTATGTTGAACAGCCAAGGCTATATACTTTTCCACATTACAATCTACTAAATCTAGCCTAGTTGTTAGAAAACAATCTTGATTCACAAATACCAAGGGTCTTTCCCTTGTGCTTAGAAAAATTAGTCAAACTATTTGCTTGGAAAAATCAATCCACTATTTCCCTATGTCTATGAATTTCTGAAAATAAATTATACATAATCTTACTTAACCCTTAGAATAACTGATTATAGTTTTGGTGATCAAATGTCCAACTCTGCAAGGTATTGAGGATACATTGATGGAAAGGTTATAATCACACATCCATTTTCTAATGTGGCATGCCAATAATTAATTTGTGTGCACATACTAATTTTTCATTAGAATAAAAAACATGGTTCTTATATTCATAGATACAGCGAAGAATCTTACAGATTATCATGCTAGTATCCACATGTGTTCATCAGTTCATTCACAAATACTTAACAAACATCTACTATATGAATGTAAGAAATGAATAGTAAGAAATAGACATTCTTATCCCACAGAATTACATTGTAATGGGAAAACCTTACTGCAAACAAGTAAATACATTACATTTATATGTGAACACACATACACATATATTTTATACACACAAAAATGAAGATTGTATATATAATTACATGTATGCATATAATTTCAGTGAGCAGAAAGTGTTAGAAGGAAACATAAAACAAGTTAATAGTAAAGGTAAAGGCTATTTACATATTCCAGAACCAGAACACAGATATAATGTTGAAGAATACCAGGAAAACATTTAATCATTGGCCATTTGAAGGTAAAACTGTTCTTTCCCCTTCTATTTGCAAGACAGTAAAATATTTCAGTTTATTAAAAATGGACCAATGACAACCTATATAATACCCTTTGCAAAAACAGCTAGTTTTCCCACGAATGCAAAATAGGTTTTATATTTGTGAATTTAATGTTGGAGAACCTGAGTAAAGATTCTAAATCTATCTGAGAAGCAATTAGACCTAGGAGCTACAATATCTCTGCGCTACCATTTTATTTCATCATCTTACATGAGAAAACAATTTTATGAAGATAGTAAGCATTACTATGCAATTAAGATGGGTTGTGAAACCAGGTTTAATCTATTTTTTCCTGGTCTTATCTTCCTGTTTGTGATAAAGATCAAAGACATAAGTCTAGAGTGTTAAATTTTAATGCTGAAACTCCATCTTCATAATAAAAAATGAGTAGCAGTGGCAAAATGAAACTGAACAAAGAACACTTCATATAAGCAAAAAAACCAAAACCAAAACCAAAAACCCCAAAAACAAACAAACAAACACACTGTGGAGAATTTCTCTTTTAAGGAAAGAAAAAAAAAAACACAGATTGATACTTCATATTAAATAATTTAATCTTTGGTTTTTATGTATTCTAATTAGTTTTAGGAGATTGGATAGGATGTTATCAAAGTATTTTTCTTCTTGGAAATATTGTATTTTGATGAACAGAAAAAAGAACAAACATATTCTTGGAGAAAGTTTAAGAAAACAGAAAACCTGGATGATTTAAAAATTTGGCTTTGAGGTTTACCTGAATTTATCTTCAAGGGTACGGTGTCTAATACCTTGAAGGTACCATCTACTGAATGAAACACCACCTTACATCAAAGGAAAAGAACATGTAAAAAAATATCAAAGCAGAAGAGCTCTTCGTTTTGATCAACATCAGTGAACATTAGACAATCCTTTTTACATTCTCCTCAAATTCAGAAAAAAGAAACCTCCACTCATACAATGCCAAGAGAGCCGAGACTAGTCCAAAATTTGGGACATGGTCAATCTCACATTTAAATCCAAACAGACACAATCCTGTCAGTTTATGAGAGCTGACATTCCCCCTGCTCGAGGTGATAAGGCTGTGGGCATTGTATACACTTAGCCACTGGCAGTGGAATAAACACTGACAACTTGACAGTTCATCAATTGGAAAGCCATTTACTCTTTTTGATACATGGAGATACTGGGAGTGGAACATTAATTTTAGGCATATCTAAGTAAATCTGTATTGTAACTATTTGCATGGTAATGCCTTTACTTGATAGTATCTCAGAATACATTATATAAGGGTTGATGCTTATATGAAAGAACTGTCCCATTTATAAACAGAGCTAGCAATCCACAAACTTATGTACAGTACTTTTAAAATAACTTGAGAGGTAGATTTGGAGTTTTATAAATTCAGCAATTAGTTAAAATTGTAGTTTGGTAGAAAAACATTTGTGTTACAACAACAGGTAAGAAATTAAAATAATAACAACAATTTTTGACAACAATGTAAAAGGTGCTATAAACATTACGGTCCCTTTTACATAAAATCTATGTAATGCCAGTGCACTGGGTGTTTCAATCCAATTTGGGAGTTGGAGCAAGGAAATATAAATAATTACAGGAGTGGTCTAATATTATTAAGAATAAATTAGACATAATATGAAGTATTTGATTGTTGTCAACCGAACGGCATAGATGACATATTATGTAGACTTTGAATTCAGAGTGGGGTGAAGCAACTCCATTGATCTTGTAACTATATTGATCTTGGAAGGCTAAATGAAGCCCACTCCTGCCATCCTCACATCCATGACTTTTTGAGCATCTGGAACCCATCCAAACCTTTGAATCAAGAATTTGGATGTCTCCTCAAACACAACTTCCTGGCTCTGAAGGTCTTTCATTTAATGCAAATCAACACACAGCCTCTTCAGACTTACTGAGGGCTCTGTTATTTCAAGCTATACTTTCTGCCTGTTGTTGAGACTCCTCCTGTGCATGTCCATGTTGGATTTCATGATTTGCCTCTTCAGCCATCACCCTGTCAATATGTTTACCCTCAAGGCCTCATTTTATTGCTATCAAAAACAACAAACAAAACAAAAACAATCTGATGAAATCTCAATCTTACATTACTTCAAATACACTCCGTCAACTAAATACTGTTGGGCAAAAATATATAACCATGTAGGTTAGTGCTGCAATGAAATCTGTAACCCCCAGAGCCAACAGAGCTTTTCAGCTACATTGCTGACTCCCCTCTATTTCTTGAAACAAATGCTTTCTTCTTAGCTGCTATTATGATGGGAGTAGTTCTTGCTTGCATTCACACCATCTTTCCTATTCTCTCCCTCCATCACTCTGGAAAACAATGCCCTCCATGCCTAAAATTAAGCACTCCATCTAAATGGATCCAATCCTCTTTCTCCCAGATCACTTTCTTTTTCAACAATCACCTTTCTTTTCTTTATCTTCTTTCTCTTCCTCTCTACTGGCTTAATCTAAACATTTAAACATACACAAATCTCTTACATTCTGAAAGTTTGCCCCCTCAACTTCATGCAGCCATTTAATGGCCACCGTCATAGCCAAATGGGTGGGCTAATACGATACTTACATTTACTTCCTTTGCTCATCACCTTCCTTTTTACTTTCAGACCTGTTTTTTCAACATATGGCATTACAACTCCGCTGACATTTCCTTTAAAAGTGACAATAAATTGCAATCTTTTTTGAGGTAAAAGGCAAGTTCTGGATGTGTCACATCACTAACTCATACAGGTTGCCCCTACTTAAGAGTTTAGTGACACACCTGAGGTCACTGGGTTTTAAGTAGCACAATAATTTGAATAGCCTGACATTAGCAGCCTCATTTCTAGCCCATTTGCTTTACTGTCTCTCCTCAGTTACTAATGAACCTTGAGTTCCTAAATCCAATGGATTCTCTTCAGCCTTTATGCTACTGCTTTTCTGCTACAATGCTGGCCCCTCCTATTTCTTTAAACAAACTCTTCTTAGCTGCTATAATGATACAAATACTATACTTACCATCCTTGTGAATGCATACATATCTAATTATTAAATTGGGATAAGTGTTTATATAAAACAGGAAGTATTAGGGTTATAAGTCTTTAGGAAAGTTAATCATAACACTACATGAAATAGTTTACACAAAAGATATTGGAAGAAAGAAGAAATCGGATGCAAAATGATTACGCCTAAACGTGGTGGTAATTATTGGGAGTAGAGTGGAAGGAAAACACCTAAGGGTTTGGAAGGAATTAAGTAATACTTGCATGAAGAGCCACTAAATGTACAAAATAATAGAATGTACAAAACAGTAGACTTAAAGGTAAATGTATTAGTAAATAGTTTTCATATAAATACATGAAATGCTCTGAATTTTAGGAATGAAAGCCAAATTAGTGTCAAATAATTAATTATATACTTCTAATAAGAATTATGTATGGAACAAAAGGATGCAGAAAAGTTTAAAGTAAAAGGATAGTAAAAATAAATGCCATCCAAATAGTAATGGAAAGAAAGTTGGTTTAGCTCTATTAATAGTAGACAAGATATTTTTTAGGGAAGAAAGCATTAATGCAAGTGCAAGTCTTCATAATATTTAAAAAAAACTTTTATATATTTATGTATTTATTAATGTTTATTTTTGAGAGAGAGAGAGAAAGACAGAGAGAGAGAAATTGAGCAGGAATGGGCAGAGAGAGAGGGAGACACAGATCTGAAGCAGGCTCTAGGCTCTGAGCTGTCAGCACAAAGCCTGACTCAGGCTTGAACTCACAAACTGTGTGATCGTGACCTGAGCTGAAGTCGGACGCTTAAATGACTGATCCACCCAGGTGCCCCTATAATAATTTTTAAAATGCTAATTACCACACAAACTTCAAAAATGAAAATAAGTTCAGATCCTGAAGTGCTTCATATATTTAAAAAGATATTAGCAATTTTATGCTAATGTATAGAAAAAATAAAAGATCATAAAAATAAAACTTTTTGAGTTGACAAAAATTAGAAAACTTGACTTTTATTTTTTATTTACCATGGAAAGTAGAATCAGTCATTAAAAAAAAATCCCACAAAGAAAATTCTAGGCCCAGTTGGCTTCATTACGATGACCTATCATCTATGTAGTATTCTTCCAATACTACATAACTCATAGAGAATAGAAAAAGAGGAAACCCTCTCCACCACATTTTATGAGGGCAATATAACCTTAGTATCAAAATTCATGTGATATATGACATCAACAAAAGAAAGGATAAAACACATGATCATTTCAATAGATGCAGAAATGGCATTTGACAAAGAACAACATCCATTTATGATAAAACTCCCAATAAAGTAGGTTTAGAAGGAACATAACTCAACATAATGAAGGACATAAATGAAAAACCCACAGCTAATATCATCCTCAATAGGGAAAAACTGAGAGCTTTTCCTCTATGGTCAGGAACAAGACAGGGATGTTCACTCTCACCACTGTTATTTAGTAGTACTGGAAGTCTTAGCCACAGCAATAAGACAACAAAAAGAAATAAAAGGCATCCAAGTCACGGAGGAAGAAATTAACTTTCACTATTTGCAGAAAACAGTTTGCTGTTTCACTGTTTGCTAATACTCTGTATAGAAAACCCAAAAGATTGTACCAAAAAAACTGCTAGAACTGATAAAAGAATTCAGTAAATCTCAGTATACAAAAGTCAGTGTACAGAAATCTTAAATATAGAAATATGCATTTCTATATAATGCAGCAGAAAGAGAAATTAAGGAATCACTCCCATTAACAACTGTACCCAAAACAATAAGATACCTAGGAATAAACCGAACCAGGTGAAAGACCTGTAATATGAAAAGTATAAAACACTGATGAAAGAAATTAAAAATGACACAAAGAAATTGAAAAACATTCCATGCTCATGGATTGGAAGAATAAATAATGTAAAAATGTTTATACCTCCCAGGGGCACCTGGGTGGCTCAGTGGGTTAAACGTGTGACTCTTGATTTTGGCTAAAGTCATGATTTCAAAGTTCACGAGATCAAACCCTTCATTGCAATTCTCTCTTTCCTCTTTCTCTGTCCCTCCCCCTGTTTACACACACACCCCTCAAAAATAAATAGATAAACATTTAAAAATTGTCTCTACTCCCCAAAACAATCTACATATATAATTCAATCCCTATCAAGATACCAATGGCATGTTTCACAGACGTGGAACAGATAATCCTAAAATTTGTATGGAACCACAAAAGACCCCTAATAGTCAAAGAAACTTTGAAAAAGAAAAGCAAAGCTGGATGAATCACAATTTCAGACTCTGAATTAAATTATAAAGTTGTAGTGGTGAAAACAGTGTAGTATCAGCACTAAATAGACACATAGATCAATGAAACACTTAGAAACGAACCCACAACTATATGGCCAATTAATCTTTGACAAAGCGGGGAAGAATGATCATATCCAATGGGAAAAAGACAGTCTCTTCAACAAATGGTGTTGCAAAAACTGGACAGCAATATACAAAAGAATGAAACTAGATCACTTTCTTACACCATACACAAAAGTAAATTCAAAATGGATTAAAGACCTAAATGTGAGACTTGAAACCATAAAAATCTTAGAGGAAAAAATAGGCAGTAACTGATTTGATACTCACTGGAGCAACTTCTTTCTAGATATATCTTCTCAGGTAAAGGAAATGAAAGCAAAAATAAACTATTGGGACCTCATCAAAACAAAAATCTTCACAATGAAGGAAACAATCAAAAACACTAAAAGGCAACCTATGGAATGGAGGAAGATATGTGCAAATGATATTATCTGATAAAGAGTATCCAAAATATTTAAAGGACTTCAAAAACTCAACACCCAAAAAACAAATAATCCAATTAAAACATGGGGAGAAGACATGAGTAGACCTTTTTCCAAAGAAGACATATAAATGGCTAACAGACACATTAAAAGATGCTCAACATCATTCATCATCAGAGAAATACAAATCAAAACTACAATGAGACATCAGCTCACACCTGTCAGAATGGCTAAAATCAACAACACAAGAAACAACAGGTGATGGAGGGCATGTGGAGAAAGGGAACCCTCTTGTACTATTGGTGGGAATGCAAACTGGTATAGTGATTCTGGAAAACAGTATGGAAATTCCTCAAGAAGTTAAAAATAGAACTACCCTATGATATAGCAATCACACTAATAAGTATTTACCCAAAGGATACAAAAATAATAATTCAAAGGGGCACATGCACTTCAATGTTTATAGCAGCATTATCTACAGTAGCCAAATTATTGAAAGAGCCCAAATGTCCACTGACTGATGAATGGATAAAGAAGAGGTGATATATATACATACTGGAATATTACTCAGCCATCAGAAAGAATGAAATCCTGCCATTTGCAGTGACGTGAATGGAGCTAGAGTGTATTATGCTAAGTGAAATAAATCAGAGAAAGACAAATACCATATGATTTCCCTCATATGAGGAACGTAAGAAACAAAACAGATGAACATATGGGAAGGAAAAAAAATAGAAAGGGAGGCAAACTATAAGAGATTCTTAAATACAGAGAACAAACTGATGGTTGTTGGGGGGGGAGGTGGGTGGGGGGATGGGCTAGATGGGTGATGGGTACCAAGGAGGGAACTTGTTCTAATGAGCATTGGGTGTTATGTGTAAGTGATGACTCATTAAATTCTCCTGAAACAAAAATTACACTATACGTTAACTAACTAGAATTTAAATAAAAACTTGAAACAAACAGATAAAAAAAGAATTAACATACTCCAAATCAATGATAAATTAATCACACTACTGTTGAATGCAAGGGGTCATGAAAGAAATGAATTCCAAATTTATTTAACGTGTACCTTTATAACTGTTGGTAGTTAGGAGAGAAGGCTTTGGCAACTAAGAGTTGACTTCCAGCTGCCAGTGCAAAAGTAAAAGTCCCTAGTAGGGAGGGTGGATATTGATAGAGAATAATGGCGCTGGTGTTGATGGGCAAGAGGATTTTCTTTTTCTTTTCTTGCTAGGTGCTGGGAAAAGAGTCAACTTTACCATCGCAGGGGCTACTTGCCCCAGGGTCTTCAGGGAAATACTCTTTTTTCAAGTTTTTATTTAAATTCCAGTTAGTTTACAGGGCAATATTAGTTTCAGGTGGAGAATTTAGTGATTCACCACTTACATAGGACACCCAGTGTTCATCACAACAAATGCCCTCCTTAATTTCCATCACTTATGTAACCCTTCCCCCACCTACCTCCAATCCAGGAACCCTCAGTTTGTTCTCTAGAGTTAAGAGACTGTGAAAGTAAATGGAATTTAAGTAACCACTTAAATATATATATTTATAGCTCCTAGAATCAATTATAAAAACAAAAGACAACCCAAAAGAACAGGTACAAAGGACTTGAACAGGCAATTAATTCCAAAAGAAAGCTGAAGTGCCAAAAAGTATAAGAAAATATACAGAACCTTTATATAATCACTGAAACAAAAATAGAAACCATGAAGATACATCATTATATAACAAACAACTTAATAAAAACTGAAGTCTAATGAAACCAAAATTTGGTGAGAAGACAGGGCCACAAGAAATCATTGCATTGCTGATGTTATGAAAATTAGTAAATCTCTATGAAAATGGGTTTGAGGTTATACAGTAAAATTCAAGATATGCTTTCATATATATGTGTATACATATATATATATATAGATAGATGTGTATATATATGTGTGTATAGATATATAGATGTGTGTATAGATATATAGATATATACATATTTATGTAGGCTCTAAGCCAAGCTCGGAGCCCAATACAGAGCTTGAACTCACAACCCTAAGATCAAGACCTGAGCTAAGATCAAGAGTTGGATGCTCAACAGACTGAGCCACCCATGTGCCCCAATATGCTTCCTTGTATTAAGAAATTCTACTCCAAACCCACAGAAATATACGCACAAGTTCTAGAGTATATATCCAAGATATATGTCTAAGAATATTTATAACAGCTTTGCTTGTAATAATCTAAAAATGGATAGACACCCACAGTTGATTGTGACACATTCACGTGGTAGAAAACAATACAGCAATATAGAAATAAACTACATGTAATGACAAAAATGAATAACACAAACAGAATGTTGAACATAAGAAGCAAGAAAAGAGAATATATGCAATATTGAGTCCATTCATAAACTGAAATATTGGCAAAATTCAATTATGTTATTTAAGGATGCACATAGTGATAAAACTGAAATATTGGCAAAATTCAATTATGTTATTTAAGGATGCACATAGTGATAAAACTATATTTAAAATGTAAAGAAATGAGTATCATAAAATTCAGACTGATGGTTATACTAGTGAGAAGAGGGGTCAGGGATGTATCAGGGAGAAGTCTGTGGGGGTGTTTAGGATGCTTGATATGTTATAGTTCTTGACCATAGTAGTGGTGTTTCCTTTAAAATAATTCAATAAACTCTCATTGTGTTTTACGCAGTTTTTATGTCTCCTACATTTCACTAAGAAACAATAATTAAAAACACATTAGCGTAGTTTCTACTCCTCTCTAGCATAAGTTTACTGGAAAATTTTTACTGCGGATTAGAATATAACTCCTTACTTTGTTTTGTCTATATTTCTGTGCAGCCTGCATGTCAGCACTGGAGAGAAACACCTACGGAAGAACCTCTTATTCTCAATTCAGCCACCTTTATACAGTTAGAAATTTACAGTTGTGAGCTCTGGAAGTGCATTCAATCATCTTAGATTTTTTCCTACCAAAAATATATAAAAAATGGCAAATCCCAACTATAGACAAGTAATTTCTACAGGGCCTTTTATATTTGTCCTTGAGAAAGCTATTGTACCAGTAGTTCATAAAACATCCCTTATTATCACTCACCTTCTTACATGTGGTCTGTGGTATAGAACAAGAGCGAATTTCCTACAAATCATTTTCTACTTATTACATGACAAGGATAGAATTTGAATTCCTGTAATGTCACTTTTTAGAGTAGACTCTCCTCTTACTATGTGAAATTTATCAAAGCTCTCATTCTGATTTTGTGCATGTAACAAGTTAAAAACCAAGAAGATATGCATTCTATAAATATTAAATCCACTATTTTATAAAAATTATTATAATGAATAGAAGATGATGCTAGTTCCCTAGGAAACCATTAGATTACATTTTTTCCTTTAATCATTCTAGGCCATAAATGGAATGTATTGCTTAATACTTCTGATAAGTATTTAAGGTCATTTAAATGCGTAATTCTCCCCTTCCCCTTCTCTTTCAAACTACAATATGAACTTTAATACCTCCTGTAACCATATTGCATGGAGTAAAATCAAACAAAATTATAGCTGCTTTAGGAAAAAAAAAAAAAAACATTTATCAATGTGTCTAGTCTTACTTTGCGAACACCTCGGCCAAGCTCTTCTCCATAGTTTGTTCCAAGAATTTCAAAGTGGACATTGGGATTTCCTCCATTATCTCCAAATTCTAGCTCTCCAGTCAACCCACTGACTCCACCCTAAAGGAGAGAAAAGATACTGATGTAAGATTTCAGAAGAAGTAGAATAATAACAACAACAATACTAATAATGAGGAAGAGGGGTGGAAAAGAAGGAGAAAAAGTAGCTGTAGGAACACTATTTCTATCTATAAAATCAATATCTCAAGCACGCAATTATTAACAGGCTTTTTAAAAATAGGTGCACATAATAAATAGGAGAGCAACTGAAAGGTAACCTCAGGAATAACTTAATCCAATCTCATCCACATTATAAACAAGGGAATTTAGATCTGAAGAGTGAAATGACTACTCAAAATGACACCATGTTAGAACTGAGACTAAATTCTGGGGTTGGATTTTTGCCACCATATCTTATGAAATGCACAGATTCATTAGTCAGAAAACAAGATGCTTCTGGAGAGCATAAAATCTACTCTGGAGATAAGTTTTGACAATATTCTTTCTCTAGCACAATTCTATTCTAATTTGATCTAAAATTGTATCTGGGAATCTTAAAAGCCATGGTTTCTAACTGATTGGAGACATTTTTTTTTTCTTCTTTAAATATCTTTTCCAAATTAAAAAAAAATTAAAAAGCTAAATTAGGCTTGAAATCTGTTTTTGCTCTTAAATAGTAATGCTGGCTGTTGAGATTCATTGGGAATTTCCAAACTTCATCTTTCATTCCACGTGACAGATGTTCATTTCCCCAACAGATGGCAATGTAGGTCATACTTCTCTCATTCTTGTTTACCACTCTTCTCAGTTTAGTTTATATGCCTTCACATTATTTAGAACTTTACAAATGAAAATCATATTCCAAATCACTCCTATACTAAAGCATTTTAACTTAGAATTTTAGCCTGATAATCACATTTATTTGGAAAAATTATCTGTTTGAAAATTGCTTCAATTATCACCTCTCTGATGCTGATACTTAAGTATATCTCATTTGCCATATCTTCTAACTCAACTTCCAGTCTTTTTTGGCAGGTTTTATGCTATTTGCTACAACTTCTGTTTCATCTGTGTCTTGTAGGCCCTCATATGACACTACATTCAAAACAGATATTCAATAAACCTTTGTTTACTCATTAATTTCAGTATTTACTTCATTTTTGCCACAGCGATAATCAACAAAACTGATTCTCCACTATTAGTTTTTAATTTTTTAAAAATGTTTTTATTTTATTTTTGAGAGAAGGAGAGAGACAGGGTGCAAGCAGGGGAGGGGCAGAGAGAAAAGAAGACACAGAATCCGAATAGGCTCCAGGCTCTGAGCTGTCAGCATAGATAGAGCCCGACATGAGGCTTGAACCCAGGAACTGCAAGATCATGACGTGAGCCGAAGTCAGATGCTTAACTGTTGGAGCCAGCCAGGCACCCCACCACTAGTATTTTTTAATAAGCCAGCTTCTCTTTTATTATCTAGTTTTATTAATAAAAATATGTTGGATTTGATATGTCTATGCTCTTCTCATATATGATTATGTTAATACCATGGATTTGGGAGTCGGGCTTCCTAAATTTGATAAATGGTGGCAGAATCTACTTGTTGGTGAACCTCACTAAGTCATTTAATTTCTCTATGCCCCAGTTTCTACATCTGTTAAATGTTAAAATAATAGTGCCTACCCTAGAAGATTATTATGTGTTTCATAAAACCATACCCATAAAGAATATAGAGAAGTGCTTGAAAAGTGGTGAGAATTTAATTGCTATCATCCTCATCATCATCATCACCATCACGATTTCTACATGATTATTTCATTCTTTAATTTTAAAGACTTTCCAGTTCTTCCAGAAATTGTAGGCATACTCCTGATCTTTTTCAGCTAGTTTGCAACCCTAAGGTTTCAAAATTTCATTATATGCTTAAATCGTAACATGTTTTTGGGAATGGTTTTTGCAAATTTTGACTCAATTACATTTCACTGATTAGTGATTGGGGGAAAAAAGTGTTAAAGTAACTGGTCTAAAATCCCATTCACTTCTTCTACTGTTACATGTGTTGAGGAGGTGAGTGGTGCAGGCCAGGGGGAGAAAAAAAAAAAGAAAGGAGGTTGCCTTTGTCAACTGGACCTCCAGGTAGAGACTAGTAATATTTAGTAGGAAAAAGAGTCTGTATCTATAAAAGTCCTTAGCAGGATGTCCTGTGTAGTAAATAAACTCAGGATCTGTAGAATAATTGCTTATGGCTGCCAGGAAAATGTCCTAAAGCTTTACACTTTCTAGAGTAAAAGTGGAGATATTTCATAATGTAAATTATGTGGGGTAAACCAATAAAACTTTCCTTAAAGACAGAGTGTGCGTGTCCAATGTGGGAAGAAAGGATTTGGAGAGCCATGTAGAACACCCCACAATCTCTCTCCTCTGTGTCTCTTGACTGCCTGTATCTTTGATATGGGTAAATTAGTCCATTATTGCAAGCCAGGTTGATGCTTTTTACTTTATTTACTAAGTAATAACATCTCAACTAACCAAATTACCACTTAAGAATTTAAAGACTGGGGTAAGTACAGTGGATCTTATTATCAGTAATATCTCTAAATGGCAAATACTGTAGGAGTTTGACAAATATAACATATTTTTACACATAAGTTCAAACTGTTGGTTTTCAAAAATCTTATTAGAGATTTTCTTGTCTTCTTTCACACATCTACCCCAATAATATCTCCTAATTAGACAAGAGTTTAAATTTCTGTCTTAGTACTTATTTCTAGGGAAAAGAACAAAAATATTATAACTCAGTATGATTGCTACATTGCAAAAATGCTATACTCCTGACATTTTTAGACTTTTGAGCACTAAACAGTCTAGCACTATATTACTATTACTCCCAATCAATACTCACGTGGTCACTCTAGGCCAGTGTTTTTATCCCTAGTTTGTATCTGGTCCTGAGCAAGTTAGTCTACTTACATTGTATACATGGTACAAAACACACACACACACACACACACACACACACACACACAAACACACAAATCAAGGGCCCTGCATTTAGTTAACTGTGACCTCCACTTACCTTGTTCACCTTTTGACTCTGTAATTTATCTTCCTTATGTTCCATTCTTAATGAGATGTTAGCATGTGTAATCAGTAAAACCTTTCCTCATGAAGACATAAGGGATGCTTGAGAGGTTGGTATTTCAAGAAAATAAACCCTTTAATTGAATCCCCTTGTTATCCGGCCCAAACTTAACCTCTCTGATTTTTTATTGCTTAAGTCTATTCCCATGCTTTTGAGTTTTTTATTTTTATTTTTTCATCTATCCTCAGATCAACTTTGAAAACTGAGCCTTGATAAAAATATGTGCTGGCCAGGTGGTAATGAGCAGTCATTATCTTTGTACATGCACAGTTGCATTTTTTATCTCTTTGGTGACACAGCAGATTCTAAACAGAAGAAACTCATGGGACACTGATAGTATGAACAACACATACAAGTAATTTCTACATGTCCTTTAACTGGACAGTAAAAATTGCTGCCAGTGTAAACCTTTTTTAAAATATCAAGTGAAACTGGTCTGGATTTCATCCTACCCAATCTTTATAGAAATACCAGTGGGTATCAAATATAGAAAGGAGAAAGGAAGAAAAATAAAATAAGGAGAATCAAAAGTTGGGAATAATTTACCACTGGATCATCGGTTGCTCAAAAGGCAATAGTTTGTTGTTCTCCTATAGATAGGGTATGCTGGGGAAAAAAAGAAGAAGAAAAAAATATTTGCTAAGAATTTATGTGTCTCTATTACGAAGCTGAAAGACTTTTCCCTATGCTTGAACTGCACGGTAACTTAGAGATACTTTTGGAGGATCATCTGGAACATCAAATATTTATGATACTCATCTAATTTCCTGATACATATTTCTAGATTCCTTAGAATGTGCAGACATGTTTGGTAAACAAGAACACCCTGTAAATAAACAGGAGTCCAAGAAGGCAGAGGACACACTGAAAGATGCCAGACACAGTGCTGTGCCCTGGTGCCCTCATGTCTCATAAGTTAATTTCAGAGAGAAAAATCCCTGACAGAAGGAAAATACTACATTTTTTACCCAGAAAAGAAACATAATGGTAGATAAATACTACAATATAAGATGAAGAAGACCACAAAAAAATTAAAACGAAAAATAAAAACTTCACTGGTGTGAAATGTTTAGGAAAATTTGAAGTTGCCATATAACATTTCTACGTGTATATATGTGCGTATATGTGTACATATGTGTATTTACATATGTATACATTCAAATATTCATTCATAGTAGATACTTGGAGCAAACTGAGAGTAAACAGGATATTACTAGTAATCTGATCATGCTATCTTATCTTACAGGAAAAGAAACTGAGGTCCAGACCAGTTATTTGAGGAGCCTGAGCTGAATCCTCTACCCTGTGCTTCATACCTTTTCCTCTAGACTATATAAACTGTGTGTCCAATATAATGTATGTATATCCCAGTGGACTTATATAAACTGTGTGTCCAATATAACATACGTATATCATAGCGGACTGCTCAAAAAATCCACTATATTTTATACACTTCAAATGCCCTAAAGCCAGAGAATATATTGACACGTCCACAAGAAGCCCTATTTTAAGGGCACACGCTGCATTTTAAAAGTTCTGGTAGCAAAAAAAAAGTTTATTTGCACACGTTTTATAAAAAGGCTATATTATATTCCAAGTCAATACTGTTGCTGGTAAGTCAGATTATGATTTCCTAAATTATCTCTCTCTTCTCCAGGTTCGTAAATTCTATATGGCACACAAAAAACAAAGTAATATGTTTCCATTCCTCTAAGTTTACAAATTAAATAACAACAATAACAACAAAATCTTCAACTTATTAGAGTTATTTTTCTCCAAGCCAGATGCCTAGAATCTTCTTTTGTCCCCTCACATTTATGTTAAATCACCAAATCTTATTTCAATCACCTAAATCTCTCTCAAAGACATCTATTTCTATCCATCCCCATGACCATCGCCCTTAGTTTCCTTCGAGTTGGAGCACCAGCCTCTTTACTGGAGTTTTCTCATCCAGTCTGTATTGGTCCAGTGGCAGCTGCCTCGTGGATTCTCCACTTGGCAGCCACTGAGTGATATGATTTTGTCACTCCTGCTCCCATTTAATATACCTCAGTAGCTTAACCTTACCCCTTGAATAAAGTTTAGGAAATTTAACGTGGTTTTCCCTTCATGATCTTTCCCTGTCTACCTTATTTTAGCTAATAAGGAACCATGTCCCTACTCTACATTTATTCTAGCTACCCCAGTCTTATTCCAGGTGCTTAAATGTGCAAAGCACTCTTTCCTCCAATCCTGAGACAACTCTGTTGCCCTTGCATGAAACATTCTTCCTCCCCATTCCTGGAATACTCTCCTTTTCTTTTCTTGGCTAATAACTACTCATGTTACATGTTTCCACTTATCTGTCATTCTTATACCTAAGTAGGTCCTCCAGTCACATATTTCCAGAACAGTTGGTGTTTCCGCTTTTGTAGAATTGATCACACTCGTACTATTTTTAATACTTCTATTTTCCTTCCTTATTTTGTGATCTCACGGTACAGCATATGGTAGTGCTCAGTAAATATTTGTTGAATGAATACATTACCATATAAGAATTAGAATAAATTGAATATTTTTTCCATTTCAAAGAATACTTTTTTAAAAATGTTTATTTATTTTAAGACAAATGAGAGACAGACAGAGAGAGAGAGAAGAGAGAGAGAGAGAGAGGAGGGGCAGAGAGATAGGAGAGAGAGAATCCCAAGTTGACTCCATGCTGTCAATGTGGAACCTGATGCAGGGCACAATCTCACCAACAATGAGTCGTGAGCAAAGCCGAAATCAAGAGTTGGCCACTTTACTGCCTGAGTCACTCAGGTGCTTCAAGAATACTTTAGATATCAACATGCATCAAGATCTCTTTTAGGGACACTTTTAGTGTGGAGCCTGCTTGGGATTCTCCTTCCCTCTCACGCTGCCCCTCCCTTGCTCACACATGTGCACTGTCTTTCTCAAAATCAATACATAAACTTTAAAAAAAAAGATCTCTTTTAGATAGATTTGGTACCAATACAAGAAAATATATTGGTACTAAATGATTTTAGATACTGACACAAGGGTTGATATGTTCTATTTTCTCACACTTCGTATTTAAAAAAACCACTATTAGGGCGCCTGGGTGGCTTAGCTGGTTAAGCATCCGACTTCAGCCCAGCTCATGATCCCACAGCTTATGGATTCGAGCCCTGCGTCAGGCTCTGTGCTGACAGCTCAGAACCTGGAACCTGCTTTGGATTCTGTGTCTCCCTCTCTCTCTGCCCCTTCCCCACTCGCGCTCTGTCTGTGTCTCTCAAAAATGAGTAAATGTTAAAAACAAAATTTTAAAAAATCACCATAAAGGATTTAGCAGAAATTGATCAATTATGCCAATGCAGAAGTATTTGATTTAAGGATCTATCAAATCTTGGTTGTCTTACTCATGTAGAACACACAGAAAATGTCAGTGCTTTTATATGTAATCACATATTTTGAGTGTAATATTTTTCTTAGTTTTTTTTAATTAAAGAAATTTGAATTTTTGAAAAATTTTTTTAATATATAAGCCTTTTCTTTCTAAAACTCAGGTCTCATCTTTGTCATATCCATGTTCAAAAATTCTTTAGGGTCTTTTACTCATCTACAAAATAAATTCCTTTCCTCAATATCTTTTCAGTCTAGACTAGTCTCTCTATGCATTTTATCCACTCCGGTAAGTTAGTCAATTGTTGTCACTGTCCACATGATTTATTCAAATAGATATGTCAGCTAGAGTGCTCCTACCACCTGACATGTCCTCTTCTCCATAGCTTTACGTATCTTACACCTGTTAATTTTCAAGTTCCCGTTAATATGCTACCAGTTTCATGAAAATTTTCTCATCTGTTTTCTGTGTTTTGGGTCAGGTTCCCAGGGAAATAGCTCTGAAATGATTTGCTTGTCTGCAGGAGGTTATCAGAAGTGCTCCTAGGAAAAGCACTTGCAAAGGAGTACAAGAATAAGGGCCACAAAGGGAGAGGTGACACAGTGATGGAAATACAGCAACAGCTGAGGTGATGCCATGGCCAGTCTGTAGTAAAATAACTCTTCGGAGTTATTCCACTTGGAGGCATGGAACTCAGACCATTGTGCAATGACCAGTCACTGGATGCATGCAATTCCAGGAAGGGAGTGGAACAGCTCCCTGCTGCCCAGAGCAGTTCCTGCACAGAGGCTAGGTGTCAGCCTTCCCAGGAAGGAGCACCTCAGCTGAGAAATGGGGGTCTGCACAGTACACTCTAAGATTCCACGGTGTCCTATTTTTGCCATGCTTGGGGCCTTTTGTTGTCTCTCACCTTAGAGTACAGCTGTTTTCATAATAATGCCAATATTCACTACTAGGCTCTAAATTCTTTTTTGGATAATCACATGAAAGAGTTTGAATAATACATTCCACACTACAGACATTTGATAAATGTCTGTTAAAGGAGTGATAAATACATGAATGAACAGACTGTACTCTTGGAAGCTGAATCAACATTAAAAATAAGAAAAAATAGAAAATCATCGCCGTTTAATTTTAGAACAAGTCTGTAAATAAAAATACTCTGCCCACATTGCCTGGTGTAATATTATTCCAGAGTCTAAGGAAGGTGGTATATTTGTATGGATTAAACTGGTTTCTAAATGTCCCTGGTTTTCAAACTGTGTTTCTAAGAACCAGTTGTGGTGGGAGTCCACCTGGGGAGGTCCTCCCCACTCTCTTCCAGAGCTGCTCAGCTTTTGTTTTACTTATTATTTAGTTTAAAATGTTTGAAAGTTTTCTCTAGGATATATAACATCAACAAGTCTAAATTATACAACATGAAGAGTCCTTACCAAAATATATATTCCAATTAAATGTAGCTTCTCATAATAAAGAATGCATATGTGTGCTAACAAACGTTTTGTCACAAGAGCTTTTAAAAATGCAGTCACTCATCAATTCAGCTCCAAATTCAAGGCATTTGAAAGAGCCACATTGACAGACACTAAGATATTGTTAACATAATATTTGCACATTGTACTTACACCTTTGATTTCTTGGGGTGTGTGTTTTCTTTAGCCAAATGAATCTGACAGTAGTGAATAAAAGCTACCATTATGAACAAGAAAAAGGGTCAATTGTATGGTATACAGAACACAAGGCTGGAAGCCAAACAACTTGGTACTGAAACTAATTAGCTTTGTAAACAACCCTTAATAAGTCATTTAATTTTTCTGAGGTTCAGTTTTCTCCATCTTAAAATTGGGGAAGGGTTAACTTTATTTGACCTTGCTACTCTAAAATTGTAAGGGTTACTAATGAATTCTAAAAATGAAAAAAAAAAAAGTAAAACAAAACGTATTGGAAAGGTACACTCTTTATCTAATTAAAAAAATATCCTTTCAGGGGTTCCTGGGTGGCTCAGAGCATCCGACTCTTGGTTTCGGATCAGGTCATAATCTCATGTTTTTTGAGTTTGACCCCCCGTGTTGACCTCTGCGTTGGCAGCACAGAGCCTGCTTAGGATTCTCTCTCTCTCTCTTTCTTTCTATTTTTCTCTCTCTCTCTCTCTGACCCTCCCCCACTCAACACTGTCTCTGTCTCTCTCAAAATTAATAAAAAACTTAAAAAAAGAATTAAAGATATCTTTTCAAATACTACCTTTGATATATTTAATAGCAAAATACTTGTGGCATATTTATA
This sequence comes from Panthera uncia, assembly GCF_023721935.1. NCBI lineage: Eukaryota > Metazoa > Chordata > Mammalia > Carnivora > Felidae > Panthera > Panthera uncia. Next base: position 113,522 of record NW_026057929.1, read on the forward strand.
AAACTAAGATTCTATTTACTATCAAAATTATGGAAGTTTAGAAGTGGAAGCTAAAGCAGTTAGCCAAGAAAAGTTTTATTTTATTATTTTTTAAATTATCTCTATAACTTACTTAGAAAAAAAAGTTTTTCATATTACAATAAAGTGGCAGACATTAACCTAGAACTCGATCATTTCCAATCATTAATTCCATAAGAACTAGCTTCTAGAAGGAATTATGTTTGACTGCTATAACAGGGAAAAAGGCTCTGGTTTAAACTCTTATCTCATATTACAATAATCCCTAGCATATGGATGCTTGCTATTAGAGAGTTTAGCAGAAAACCGAAACCAAAACCAAAAACACCAAACCAACCAACCAACCGACCAACAAACAAAAAACACCCAGACTGCCATCTTCAAAAACACTGACATCCTGCTATCTGTATATATGTACAGATTAAAAGCCCTGGTGCTAAAAATGTCATGGCAAGAAAATAATTTCTACTGTGTATGTTGCAAGTTGGCACCACGTTTTTACTCAAAATGTGTGTGTGTGGGGTAATGAAAACATACACTTTATGAAAACACACTTTACTAAGAAAACGGAACCCAAGTTAAAACATTTTTATGGAGCCAGATAATGATCTTAATCTATTTCTGCTGATGGCTGCAGCGGCAGCTGATTGGCCTATATGCCAAACATATATGGATGCAAATGCAATGCCCAAGTGCAGACAAGCAGAACACACAGCACTATTCACAAAAGATTCAGGGCAAGCAAACAGCTTTTCTAGTCACTGTCAAGACGTCATCATCAGACAAAGCACGAAGTGCTTCGTCAAACATATCTTTGGTAATTGCTATGTCAGAGTGTCCTTGAATATCTTCAAAAAGTTGTGAGTATTTTAGAGCTGATGTTCTTACATAAAATAAGTTTTTTCAGTGCTTCAGCTAACTCTTCTTTCCATTTCGGAGAGGTGGCACTCATTTCCGTGGTAAGAAGAGATGTCCACAGTGCCAACCCAGGGTTTCTGCTAAGTGAACTCATGAGTCCAGCTATCAAAAGTATACAGAAACCATTCCTCAGCTACTACCAATCTTCTGCATTCTCCTCAAATCTACATAAGCCTGGATGAGAGCCTGACTGGATTCCTGGCTCAGCCAAGACACGACGGTTCTGTGAGCATAAGCAATGTAATTCTTCAGTGCCGCCATGTTTGTGAACCTCTTCTCCACTTGCTCCTTGCTCTGGTAGTACAGAGCCACACGGTGGTGAATCAGATCCTTGTCATAGGCTTCATCCTGCGGGTCCAGGATGAGGAAGATCAAATCAAACCTTGATAATAATACATGAGGTAGCTGTATATTACCAATGGTTGTGTTTTTTAGAATTCCACTGAGACTCCATAGAATTTGCTGCTGCCAGGATAAGGGTGCATGCATCGAGCTGATCAATAATCCCAGCCTTTGCAATAGAGTCAGTCATCCCATGACTTTGTGCGATGCTGATCTTGTATTTTCATTTATCTTCACAAACATCAATACAGCAGATGCTACTGTCACTCAGGACAAAGGTACCAGTCTTCAGGCCCACTTGCCTTATCTCAAGGTCATTCCAGTATATATATATATATACACACACATGCAGAAGCTGGAACTTACTGGTCTTTGGGTCACCACACATCAGGATGTTGTTCTCAGCACAAAGTCTGACCCTTCCCATGTGACTAAAATCTTTCCTTTTTCCAAGGAAAAGCTGAAGCAAGATTCCCCCCTTTTTAAATCATCATGTTCTTACAAGCTTGGAGCTGAGGCTGAATCAAGGATCTCATAAATGCCTTCTTTTTTTGTAAAGTTCTTTGTGCAATTCCACATGCTTCTCTGAAAAAGTTTCTGTTCTATATCTTCATCTACTTCTTTATGCAAATGTTCTGCATCAATTTTCTGATAATAAATGTCATCAATGTGGATTTTGTGAACAGACTTCACATTACTCACTCTTGAATGGACTCAGTAAGTAACATTACAGATAGACGTCTGTAATGTTTATTTTGTCCCCAGGTTGAACCTTGCCAACAAGATCATTGTGAGCAAAAAGGATGGCAGTGTGAGGCATTTGCCTTGCAGGCATATTTTCAGGAGACTCTTGAAGTTTGATCATCTGCTTTCCTGAGAACACAGAGTGGTTATGGGTGAGCACTCACCCACATGGGGCTCAGTGATTAAGCCATGGTCCATCTCCACCAAGGCAGTGGAGGGGGTGGTGCACACCTGGCATTGCAAGAAGGACTTCTGCATCTGGAAGCAGCTGGGACATCCTAATCAACATGCCACTCATGGTGATAGACTGCTTAATGCCTTCAAGTTCAGGTTTCTCATGTAATTAGTCTTCCACACATTAAATCTGATGTTCTAAGATTGAGTCAGGTAACTGTCAAAGAAGATCTCATTGATAGCCATGCTAAAGTTGAGTGGCAGATGGGCTGTCTGTATAGATTTTTGCAAATGATTTCATTTGTTCACAGTTTACACTTTAAGATGACTCCTCAGATGATTATTTTGAGCATCTTTTCATGTGTCTTTTAGCCATTTGGATGTCTTCTTTGGAAAAAAATGTTTATTCATGTCTTCTGCCCATTTCTTCACTGGATTATTTGTTTTTCAGGTGTTGAGTTTGGTAAGTTCTTTATAGATTTTGTATACTAGCCCTCTATCTGACATGTGATTTGCAAGTATCTTCTCCCATTCCATCGGTTGCCTTTTAGTTTTGTTGGTTGTTTCCTTTGCTGTGCAGAAGCTTTTATCTTGATGAAGTCCCAATAGTTCATTTTTACTTTTATTTCCCTTGTCCGTGGAGATGTGTCAAGTTAGAAGTGGCTGCAGCCCAGGTCAATGAGGTTGTTGCCTGTTTTCTCTTCTAGGGTTTTGATGGTTTCCTGTCTCACATTTAGGTCTTTCATCCATTTGAATTTATTTTTGTGTATGGTGTTAAGAAAGTGGTCCAGTTTCATTCCTCTGCATGTTGCCATCCAGTTCTCCCAGCCCCATTTGCTACAGAGACTGTCTTTTTTCCACTGGATACTCTTTCCTGCTTTGTCAAAGATTAGTTGACCATACATTTGTGGGTCCAAATCTGGGTTCTCAATTATATTCTATTGGTCTGTGTGTCTGTTTTTGTGCTAATACCATGCTGTCTTGATGATTACAGCTTTGTAGTAGAGGCTAAAGTCTGGGATTGTGGTGTCTCCAGCTTTGGTTTTCTTTCTTTTTTTTTTTTTTTTTAATGAAAAAATCTATTTAGCAAATAGTAATTAGTACATTGGGTTTCTTTTTTTTTTATTTAATATATGAAATTTACTGTCAAATTGGTTTTCATACAACACCCAGTGGTCATCCCAAAAGGTGCCCTCCTCAATACCCATCACCCACTCTCCCCTCCTTCCCACCCCCCATCAACCCTCAGTTTGTTCTCAGTTTTTAACAGTCTCTTATGCTTTGGCTCTCTCCCACTCTAACCTCTTTTTTTTTTTTTTCCTTCCCCTCCCCCATGGGTTTCTGTTACGTTTCTCAGGATCCATATAAGAGTGAAACCATATGGTATCTGTCTTTCTCTGTATGGCTTATTTCACTTAGCATCACACTGTCCAGTTCCATCCACGTTGCTACAAAAGGCCAGATTTCATTCTTTCTCATTGCCACGTAGTATTCCATTGTGTATATAAACCACAATTTCTTTATCCATTCATCAGTTGATGGACATTTAGGCTCTTTCCATAATTTGGCTATTGTTGAGAGCGCTGCTTGGTTTTCTTTTTCAACATTACTTTGGTTATTAAGGGTATTCTGTGGTTCCATACAAATTTTAGGATTGCTTGTTCTAGCTCTGAGAAGAATCCACATTGTGATACCACCACACATGGGTCAAAGTGGCTAAAATTAACAATTCAGTAAACAAGAGATGTTGGTGAGGATGTGGAGAAAGGGGAACCTCTTGCATTTTTGGTGGAAATGCAGACTGGTGCAGCCACTTTGGAAAATAGTGTGGAGGTTCCTCAAAAAATTAAAAATATAATTACCCTACAACCCAGCAACAGCACTGCTAGGAATGTATCAAAAAGATACAGGAATGTTGATTCATAGGGGTGCATGTATCCCAAGTTTACAGCAGTGCTATCAACAATAGCCAAGTTATGGAAAGAGCCCAAATGTCCATCAGCTGATGAATAGATAAAGAAGATGTGTTTCATATATGTGTGTGTGTGTGTGTGTGTGTGTGTGTATAATGCATATATATGTTAATATATATATATATAAAATATATATACACATATATACACACACAAAGGAATACTATTCAGCAATAGAAAAGAATGAAATCCTGCCATTTTCAACAATGTGGATGGAACTTGAGGGTATTATGCTAAATGAAATAAGTCAGTCAGAGAAAGACAGACACCATGTTTTCACTCATGTGTGGAATTTGAGGAACTTAACAGAAGACCATGGGGGAGGGTAAAGAAAAAAAATAGAAACAAAGAGGGAGGCAAACCATAAGAGGTTCTTAATATCAGAGAACAAACTGGGGATTGGTGGGGGTGGGGGCAGGGAAAGGGGGTGATGGACATTGAGGAGGGCACTTGTTGGGATGAGCACTGGGTGTTGTATATACGTGATGAATCACAGAAATCTATTTCTAAAGCTAAGAACACACTGTATACACTGTATGTGAGCTAACTTGACAATATATCAGATATATAAAAATAACATGACTCCCCAGTTATATCAATATCCTTATCACTGCATGCACAAAGGCCCAGCAATGTCTATGGCAACATTTTCTTCTTTATCAAGACAGTCAATAAAATGTTGAAGAAATCCCCTTAAATTTTCTTTGCACATTGCCATATTTATGTATGTTGCTCAAATCACAAGTTTTGGCCTAGAGACTGCTCACCGGCCACTGTATCTCTGTTGCTGGCTCATCCTGCAAATTCACCTACAAACACTTTCATGTAGATCCCCACATCAGGTCTCTGCCTCCGATGTGCCACTAACATCACAGCTTAAGGTTCCCTCTTCCCAAGAGCTGGAAGTGCCACATGTGAGTGGTGAATTAGCATTAAAACTAAGATGAAGAATTGAAGAATGCATCAGATGAGAGCTGGAAAATACTGTGTCCTGCATGTCAGGGTTCTGCAGGTCAGCTCTAGGCCAGGTTGGTATCAGTTGCATCTCTTCTGTAGAGGTTGAATCCTCACCTCTACGTCTCAGAGAAAGATATGACCTGATATCGTCACCTCAAGCAGGGAAAAGTGGCCACCTCTGAAGGACACAGAGCTCTATGGTGTACCTGACAGCCCCCAAGAAAAGTTTTTTAAAAGTTCAAAAAATACATAAAATATTAGAATTAGGTGACAACATTAATTTTACTTGAGGATGGTATCAATGTCCACTTGAAAAGACAAGAGAATAAACTACAAAGAAAGAGGTGAGAATCAGGACTCAAGTTTCAAGAGTTGATCAGCTTAATCACCAAATATATCAGACATCAACCACTACCTTACATACCTACAATATGTAGTTGGAAAACATAATGGAAATAGATTATATTCATGATAGTGTCACACGTGCAGATATACATAATCAAAACTTCATAAAATTTTAGGAGAAATATAATGAAAATATGTATGAAGGACACTGTAAGTCTTTACTGAGGGCTATAAAAGATGACTATATGGATAGATACCATGTCCATGGATAGGTAGACCCAATATTTTACAAAAATATCATTTTCTCAAAAATAATCTAAAAATTCATATAAATAGCATGGCTTCAAGGTCACTGATAATACCTTGGAGAAATAAACATTTGAGAATTAGCCTCTTTTTTTTTTTTTAAAGAAGAGAAATGTGGAAGTACCTGTTCTATAAATTCATAAAATAAACTGTAAACCTTCAATTTATGGAAACCGCTATCTGCCCCTGTATAAATGTTCTGGACATTTACAGTACTTATGTCAGCTGCATTGCTTTTTTATCTCTTTTGTCTCACCCCGTTAAAAAGAATAGAAATTAATTAAGGGACAGACCCTCATTCTTTCACTTCGTTGTCTCCATGCAGTAGCACAGAAGCTTTGTAAAGTATATACGGCATGCCTTTCATAGAGACACGCAGGGGTTATTTGAATGTAATTAAAAATTTTATTACTAGAATATTCCCACTGTAATAAGGAGCCTGACCTCATTTGTGATGTTTGGCTGCTGATTTCTTTCTAAGCTTTGGTCTCCCTTTCCCCTGTGGCTCCACATTTGGACAGGCTGATCAACAAAGCTCATCCCGCAACTTTTTGTCTGATACCAGTTGGAAATTTAAGCCTTGAAAATCTCTAGCCCAAGTAAATGGGAACTTTCCCCAGTCCTACTTCCTAGTCACTACCTGGGCCCAGCCCACTCCTGCTGCTTGGTCAAGCCAGCCTGGACATTCCTGAGCCCACTCTGCTCTCCTGGGAGTTCCTGTATGAGTAGTAATCTTTCTCTCAAAATTTTTTGGTATGCGGAGTATTATCAGCCTTGGCATATGAATGGGATGACCAGAACACTCATATGAGGCAAAGTTATGACTGGAAAAAAAAAACCTCCATTTTTTTTAAGTCAATTTGAAATGTGGAACAAAAAATAATGAAACTGAGCATGTGACTCTTGCTTTTGGGGTTGTAAATTTAAGTCCCATGTTGGGCATAGAGTTTACTTAAAAAATAATGTAACTGAATATCTGCAATGACATATATCATTCAAACTTAGTCTTTATAAATACACTGAATGGATATATTTCTTTAAAAAGCATCATTAGGCTGAAAGCTCACCAGGACAAATATATAAATATCCCCCCCCCCAAATAAATGTCATAATTATCATATTATTGTTTTGATTATACATTTTCCAGCAGCAACATTTTATATATTGAACTACTCCATAAGAACTACCTACATATTATGGTATCTTTATTTCCTTCCCGCTAATACTTTCACTAAGTAAGTATCTCCTAAGCAACCTCCCAAACTATTATTCTGTCTTTGTGAGGAGGCTTCAGAAGAATGAATATATTCAAGTTCCTGCATCCTAGCCAAAGCCTGAACTAATAAATTGGCAGGATCAGAATCATGTTCAACAACTTCCCTTGGATTCATACCTGCCAAATCTCTACATGGACAGATAGGGAGATCTTGGCAACACCTTGAGTTTAGATTTGACTTATTCATATTTTAGTTGAAATATCTTACTCTGCCAATATATTCAATGCATTTGATTTTCAAGCACTTCTGTTGATAAGTGCCTAAATTCTCATTAAAGCGATTCTTTTTACAAAAAGGAAACATATCAAGAGAAAGATCCAGGCTATTCTCCATTTGCAACATTTCTTTCTTCCACTTCTGTTTTTTTGTACCTCTAGTTCACTTCTAATGATAGATGTTTAGGTTTTTCTCTGGCTTTTCTAAATGCATTCACATTTCTTTCAACTAGCTATTTCTTTTTTTGTTTCACAAGAGGAAGGCAAACACATGCAGAGAGGAAAAGGATGGGTAAAATAAAGAACATAAACTTCTAAATGTCTGTCTTCTTTGTGTAAAGGGTACAGGAGACATTTGTTTGTTTTATTAATCATTTCATTTTAAATCCAAGAAGCTGTGCGAGACAGACAGAAAATGCCAGCAAGGATGACATGACAAAGGCTAATAAACTGCAGAATTGCTCAAACCATTGAGAGAAGCCTAACAGCATAAAGTGCCTCCTGGGAACGGAGCAGGTACTGAGCCAGAGCGGGTCACAGCCAGGCTAAACACCACACTGACAGTGAGGAAGGAGAACACACCACATAGCTAAAATAGTTCCTAAATGCTGCAAAATAGTACTGCTTATGAATTATATCTTGATTATAAGATAAATTAAAGATCATTGCTTCTAATGTCTTACCATGTATCATGTAATTGAAAAACAGTGACGGCTTGTGTTTATTTTTTTCAGTTCATGGTGCATTTAAATTTTTTTTTAATGTTTGTTTGTTTGTTTGTTTATTTATTTATTTATTTATTTAGAGAGACAGACAGAGTGTGAGCGGGACAGGGGCAGAGACAGAGGGAGACACAGAATCTGAAGCAGGCTCCAGGCTCCGAGCTGCCAGCACAGAGTCCGACGCGGGGTCTGAACTCACAAACCAGAGATCATGACCTGAGCCAAAGTCAGACGTTTAACCAACTGAGCCACCCAGACGCCCCTGATGGTGTATTTTAAAGAAAACAAACAAACAAACAAACAAACAAACAAACAAAAACAAGTATTTGTATTTGTCACAGGCACCAAAATAATTTGAGTATTTCTAATACTAATGGTATAACAAATACAATTCAAATAATTTCAACCACTAACTATACTCGTGTAATATATCCTTACAAATAGGTAACGGCTCCTTGTTTTATACATGCATGTGACTTTCTGACCTTGTTGTTGTTGTTGTTTTTAATATTTTACTCATCTATTACACTGTTTTGTGCTTTGGACTAACAATGTTGGTGACAAAAAACATCCTTTTGAAAGATATGCCCTCAAAAATGATTTACTGTATCCCTTTACATGAAAATTAAGGAGAGTGAAACGTTAGTCACAAGTTACCTTCTTGATAGTCTCCAGCATGGAACGCCCTCCCTGCCAGGGCTTAGAGTTCTTTCTGATGCATGACAAACTTGCCATGCTGTGCCATTTTCGGTCCTCCAGTTTCTTATGAAAAGCATTAGCAAGCAGAAGCACCGTGTCATATATGTAAAGGTTTGAAATCTGAAAAGACATTAGACAGTAATCATTAGAATCACTGATGCCAACCATCAAGAATTAGGAGAAAATCATCAGCTCAGCTGCCTCCGTTCATGTCATAGATGGCTGGTTTACTGGGTTATTTATTAAGCAAAAGGTTTCTTTTTTCATTTCCTGGGCAATTTTGCCGTTGACAATGAAGTCTTGTCTGATTGTATGCCTCAATTGCTTTTTCAGCTTATTTAGGTGTGAAAGAGAAGATAAAAAAGAAAAGTTTCGACAGAGGCAAGGCTGTTAGTGTCAGACCTTAGAAAATCACTGGCCCTTATTTCTTTCTGAAGAGGTAAGGATCTAAGGGCTTCAGATTGGAAGGGCAAACTGAATAATACATTTCTGAATATGTCAAGTCTTTGCATTCTGATTATTCAGATGGAGAAATATCAACTCGATCTTACATATAAAATAAGTGTCATAGGTGCTAAAAAAAAAAAAGAAGAAGAAGAAGAAGCAGCCATGTGTGTATATGTGCATGTCTATGGGGATTTGGTAATGAAAAAAATGAGAAAACGCATGGCCATTGATAAAATTACAATTATCAAGGATCTACACAACATTATCTAGGTATACACATGCATTCTAATTCATTAACATGACAGATACCATTATAAATAAGTGACCATATAAATAAATATAAATAACTGTGAATATGTATTTAAATTAATGCTTTCTTCTTAAAGCAATCATGTTATTATTTTCCTTCTATATAAATTGCAAAAAAGAGTCATGAAAATTGTCACTATGATCTGTTGCATTCTTACACTTACTCTTGACAGAACTAATATCTATGCTGTCATTTGTAGAAGGTGTTTATTTTTCAAAGAAATTAGAACTTATTCAGAAAACATAAACATCAAGAGATATCCAAAGTCAATAAAGGCTGTTAGATGTTTTATTATTACTCCTCTGAAAGAAAAATGCAACATAAAGTAAAACAAAAATGAGAAATCAATGTAGCTATGAAAGTTAAATCCATCTTAAGGTATTTAAATTTCTTCAGCTTTTTAAAAGTATCTTGGTATCACAGTTTTTTTTCCTGAAAATAAAAGGGACAATATGTTGACTGCCCTTTGCTTATAAGTAATTATGAAGGAATCTTATGAAATTGTCTGCCCACATCACAAAATGGCACTAAATTTCAACTACTGGGATGACAGTTTAATGCTATGAGAAACTGTTAATAAGCACTTCCTAATAGTGCCTTGTGAGTTTTCTTTCTTTACTAGGTGAATCTTTAATCATTTGTGTATATCAAACATCGTTTTATATGTATAACACTAATGGAAGGCAGGCCTTTCTTAAAAGAGACATTGCATACTCTCATGCACTATGTGAAATACCAACTTGTTATTTAAAAGGAAATACTGTTTTTAAAATTGTTTAATGTTCATTTATTTTTGAGAGATGGAAAGAGACAGAGTGTGAGCAGGGGAGGGGCAGAGAGAGAGGGAGACACAGAATCTGAGGCAGGCTCCAGGCTCTGAGCTGTCAGTACAGAGCCCAAAGTGGGGCTTGAACTCACGAACTGAGAGATCATGACCTGAGCCGAAGTTGGATGCTTAACCGACAGAGCCACCCAGGTACCCTTGTTCTTTGTAAGGAAATAGTAAGGCAGGCTATCCTCACCTTCACCTCCCTGCCCTTACCCTGCCAGATAATTACTAGACAGACTAGGGGAGTAGCTTAAATCTGCAATGAATGAAGACTTGAAGATAAAAGTAGTTGATGAATCAAAATTCAGTCTGAATTAGACTGTGAAGACCCAAAAGGAAAACCTTTTGACAATTTCTCAATAATTTGCAATAATCTGGCCGCTTTTAACCTTTCTTTGCTTCACTGCCTCAATCTTGCTTGCTCTTATCTCTCTAGCTTTATTTGGCTTCTTTCTCTGACTGATTGCTTTCAGTGTATATATGAAATTGTTGGAATAACACTCTTTGATGTCTTGTTACCTTTCTCCAACCAGTTAACATCTAATATCCAATTAACAGGTCAGAAGTTAGGAGAATCCTATCCTGACAACTTCTCAGGACCCTACCAGCTTCCAGGCTAACTGGGCAGTCTCCTTTGTCTCCCATAACACACGCATGCCTGTACTGGAACATATCATAATTCTAAGATTTCTTAATCTGGTTTTCCCACTAGAACATGAGCTCCTTCTGGATAGGGGCTCATCATGTACAAATTTTCCCCCTTTGTACTTTTGTTTCCTAGCGGCTAGCACACATTCTGATAAATAGTTGTCAAACAAAAGAAGATGAAGAAAAGAAAGGCAGGTTTAACATCAGGCATGTTTGACAGAAGTCAAGATGTGAGAAACCTGACAACTTGGGTTCCATCCGAATCTTGACACTGTGGTGGCACAGTGTCTTCTGTGAGCTTTGAGGCATGTACCTTGAGCATCCACGCTGTTCCTAAAGACGAGTGCTTTGCATTTGATATATATGACTGGTGTTTTCAACAAAAACTGCCTCTATTCATTTGCCCACCTTCCAAACTGTGGGATCGAAAGGAGGTAGTGACATTTTGTGAGCTTTCAATTACTCCTTCCATTACTTCTATCTCAGGAAAGCACCTGTTCTGTTTTGAGGTTCATGCTCTTTCCTATACTATACTTTAGAGTTCCTTTCTGTTATCACCTACTCGTCTCTTGGCCACTCTGTATTCATGAGGTCTTTGACTCCTCTTTCACAGTGATTCCAAACTTTTGCCCAGCATTAAAAAAAAAAGTCACTGCAATTTCTACAGAGATGAATTTGACATCTACTCTGGCTACATCTAACACAAATGACTATCACTGGACACAAACACATACCTCCTCTAACATCTTAAACTCCATTTTCCCACCAGCTGACCAATTATTTCCCTCTCACTCTCACTACACGTGTTTTCCAACTTAACTGAGCACCAGCACCCACCTTCTCTATCTGACAACCTTCTGATATTTGATAACATCCATCACTTGCCCTGAAACATTCTCTTTCCTTCAATTGTTCATCATCTTGTATAATTTCTAGGCTGTTCATCATCTCAGCATTTTTCTTCTTTCCTTCTCTTTTTTTTTATGTTCCTGTTCAGAGTTTAGAACTTATAAACAACACATTATTGCAGATACAATCTGACTAGAACAGAATAGTATAAGGTTATGTCTCTTGATCATAGCAAAATGCTCTGACATGGAGGCCAAGATTACACTGAAATGGTGTAGAGCAAATAAGACTTGTGCTGTGTTCAAACAAAATTGGCCTTCATCTCAATAACCTTAAACAGCTGTCAAACCAGGTCTCATCCAACTAGACTTAGGGTAATGACTTTGAGCCTATACTTTATCTCTTTGAAACTTCAACTTTTACGTTTATTATTCGGGGAGTATTAATAATTTGGATCTTGATCATACAGCCCAGAATAAGGTTTCTCTCCTAGCTTTATGTCATTTGCAAATCTGATAGGCATACTTTATTCATTTTTATTTGTGTAATGGTAAACATTTGAAAATATAAGTACAAGAACAGTATTTTTGGATGACCATAGAGAGTTCCTCATACTTCAAGAGCAGAATGTTTATCACTGTGGTTGAATGTTCTTCTAGTTCCATAGTTCCTAAATTGAAGTAAAATAAAGTATAGATATTAGAAGTGCTCAAAGCTACAAAATATATCTGAGCCATGTTGTAGGCATATCAAATTTGCTCAAAGATTTGGAGAATAAGAAAAATAACTAGTAAACTATTTGAAAAATTACTTCTAATTTTAAATAAACTCATGTTATGAGTTTATCCTTTTAAGGATAATAATGAGACTGTCTATATTTTGAATTTTTTAAATTTCCTTCGAAAAAAAAATCTGAAAACAGAGTGTTTACTACTATCTTCTATTCTTAGGAGTCCTTTATTGAAAATCTTTGAGTGACATCAATCTATCTAGACTTTTTAATGCTTCCCTATAAGATTTTGTGCTTTCCTATAAATTTTCCTTAAAAAATGTCAAACACAACATAAAAATCAACATACAATAAATAGATTTATAAAATTCTCTCAATATAAACAATTAGTAAACAGGATTTGACTTGCCAGTGCTTGTTCTTAAGAGAGTCCTATGGTCACATATGAAGGACCCCAAATGATATACTTAATAATACATTCTACAGTTTATCCAAATAATTCATCAACCTTTAATATACTACACTCTGTCAGAATCTTTTTTCCTTCCTTTTGAAATGTGGAACGATATACCAATTTCACGTACTGGGGTCTTCTTCTGAGGTATTTCTCTAGTATTTCTAAATTAAAATATTGTGATCGTATCTACCACTTTATTTACTATTCTTAACAATTATTATTTAAGCTTCATTTTAAAATTTTTTTTAACATTTATTTATTTTTGAGACAGAGAGAGACAGAGCATGAACGGGGGAGGGGCAGAGAGAGAGGGAGACACAGAATCGGAAGCAGGCTCCAGGCTCTGAGCCATCAGCCCAAAGCCTGACGCGGGGCTCGAACTCACGGACCGCAAGATCGTGACCTGAGCCGAAGTCGGACGCTCAACCGACTGAGCCACCCAGGCGCCCCTAAGCTTCATTTTAAAGCAGTAAGGTATACTCTTACCATATCCAAATCCCTGCTCTTTAAAAAAAAGTGGTTTAATTAAAAAAATTTATTCTAACTTTTCTAATTTGAAGACAATTTTTCTTAGATGGAGATGACAGAAGCAAACAAACAAACCAAACAAACAAACAAAAAACCCTGACTTTTCTATTTTCTCTCCATTAGCAGCCAAGCTAACATTAGTTTCACCAAGCAGTGAAAGACTCACTTTCTTCTTGCTTCATATATTGCTAAAAACTTTGTTTATAGAGCTAAAAGTTTCCTTTAACATTTACTTTGCAACTTCAACTCATCCTGGATTTTAGTCTTTCTGGCACTAATTTAAAGATTTGGGAAACTAGTTTTTTGTTCCTTCTAAACCTTTTCTTTCTATGTACATTAAATTAAGTAACAGCCCAAAGATCTCTACACAGGCCCACTGTACCCTCTTCTTCCCTGTTGTACTGATTATTGTGATCTTATAGTTCGGGTTTCCATTTTACGGTTGGGTCTCTATTTTTAGAGCTCTCTTCAGTCATATTTTCATACCTTTATTTTGCTACTTTTAATAGTACCCAGCTGATAAGATAAAGGTCTGTCTGTGGACATATTTACCTGCATTTTTTTATTAGCTCCAAGTTGAGAGGGTTACTTCTCCAAAGGAAACCTGTACTCCCCAATTTTTAATGCATATTATCTTGTTGTTTTTCTTTAACTTCAGTAAGATAAAATTTTCCCCAAGGTAAGCCTCTATATCAAATGCTCTGCTTTTAGTGGAACATCTTAAATTCAACAGCCCTACATTTAGATACATTTAGATTTAGATACTTAATCATATAAATCTTCACATATAAAAGATTCTGTCAATTTTTCTTTTATACATTAACTATTCTGTCAAAATTTATTACATATAATAGGGAAATTACTATGTAGTAAATCCTCAAAGAAAAAGTAATTTTCTTATTTTCTTCCATCTGTGGGTTTGAAAGGAGTAAGACGAAGGTGGGGATAAGAGGTGTGGTGCTTCCTGTACATCCTTAATTTATCATATAGGTCTGGGGGATATGAAGATGAATAAATAAATAAACAAATAAAATATTTGCTCCCTGATTTCAAGAAACTCATTAACAGAATCAGAAGGATTGTGCTTTTAGGTGAATGTGCTTTACAATACTATGTAGTCCGTCCATTGGTGGGAATGCAAAATGATGCAGCCACTCTAGAAGACAGCATGGAATTTCCTCAAAAAGTTAAAAATAGAAATATCCTATGATCCAACAATTGTGCTACTATGTATTCATTCAAAAGAAACAAAAATGCTGATTCAAAGGGGTACACTACCCTGATGTTTATAGAAGCATTATCAACAATAGCCAAACTATTGATAGAGCCTGAGTGTCCGTTGGCTGATGAATGGATAAAGAAGATTTGGTGTATATATATTCAATAGAATACTATTCAGCCATCAAAAAGAATGAAATCTTGCCATTTGCAATGACGTGGAAGGAGCTAGAGTGTACTATGCTAAGTGAAGTAAGTCAGGGAAAGACAAATACCATGTTATTTCACTAATATGTAGAATTTAAGAAACAAAACATAAACATATGGAAAGGGTGGAAGAGAGAGAGGGAGGGAAACAACCATAAGAGATGCTTCACAAGAGAGAACAAATTGAGTGTTGATGGAGGAATGTGGGTGGGGGATGGGCTAGAAGTGGGCAGTGGGATGGGGGTGGGGGGATGGGTATTAAGGAGGGCACTTGTTATGATGAGCACTGGGTGTTATGTGTAAGTTATGAATTGCTAAATTCTCCTGAAACCAATATTACACTATATGTTAACCAACTAGAATTTGAATAAAAATTTGGAAAAACATACTGTGTAGTTACTTTCTACTTTTCCAATTTGTACATTTCCTGCCATTTCCTTTGACGAGATAGCCTTTAATATTTCAAATTTTTCTTAAGCAAAATTCTACGTTTTTACCCATTTAGAATTCTATCGTTTTCATATCAATCATACTCATGACCAATTAATATGAAAAGATTGGTCATTATAAGCATATCTGTAAGACTGGCATTAAAATTTAAACAGGTCTTGTTTAGGCTCTAGAGTGGCTTAGTTTAACCATTGTCTTCTCCTTAACTACATTCAAAGGCACAAATATTCAAGAAGAAGCAAAGCAGTGTGGTAGGCATGATGGAGGAAATAAAGATAGATGTGTACTTTATGGGATTTTATGATACCAGATCCTGGGGGAGACCTATTCTACAAAAGCCTAAAGCCTAGTTGGGAACATAAAGTTCTGTGGGCAATGCTCCTGGAGCTAGCTACCTGGGAAACATAGCTGCTCCTTAGGTTGACTGCAAGTATGAAGAAGTGATTGGATCAATAGTAATTCATCTAAAAAAAAAATCCACAGGTGACTAAAGATAGAAAAAGCGTGGAGATGCTTTTTAAAAGAATGGGTCATTTTTACAAAATCACCTGATTTATCTAGTATTACTGGGGATGAATTAGTTCTCATAGGGTTATATTTCTAAACTGTTCAAACTGAGTATCTCTAAGCACTAAAACACTTTTGATAGTAAACGTTGTGAAGGAATAGTTTTCTAAAACATATATTCTTCCAACTTCTGAAATTGACCAATACTTTAATTTTTGTTATCTCAGAATTACTATTTAAATACTACGTCTCTAGCAGTATACTACAATTATACCCTTAGGAACTGTTTTAGGACACAGAGTTCTTTTTATAAGGCAAGTCTACATTGATAGGATATTTGAATTAGTAGATCTGATTGATTTATTTTTCTTGTCTCTTGCCTTGCTAGAAAGTACTCCTTATGGCTTCCTACTATTGATGTGTCTGCTTTTTTTTTTTTTAACACCCTGTTCAAATTGACATATTAAAATTTCCAGTGCAAAGGAAATAAAACTAAATGAAACAAAATCTGATAGCATTTTCCTTAAGAAAAAGAAAATGGATTCTAGGTGAGTAGTTAAAGGACATCCTTATGAGTAAACTGCAGGCACCTGATGTTCTCTATTTTGCTGCTCAGAGATTTTATTTATTTACCTTCGAATTCTTTGTTGTATTCTGAAGAGCAAAGGTTTCAGCCATATCCTTTCTGGTTTGGATAGGAATATATAGCACTATAGTATCTTTTGCATTTCTAAATAGTTTTTTGGTGAATGTCTTTAAACTAGAGAGTAATCTTTAAAAATATATTTCTATGTCCTTGTTATACAGAAAAAAACAAGCAAATTTATTAGCATAATAATTTGCCATCTGGCATTAAGGAATATCAATCACAAATTCCAACACAGTAAATGCTATGGATCTACTTGCTGGGAAGGAAATAACTTTTATGTATTTATTTTTTTTTAACAAGTATATATTTTGCAACAATGAGGTCAAAAAGATCAAAGACACAAATTGTTAGGACTCCTGCATCAGACTTAGAAAATTTCCAGAGGAAGAGAATAGCTCAGAAAATGGAAACATGTATAATTCTAAATCTAAAACAACTCAAAGAGCTCTCTCTACAATTGGCCAACAAAGCACCTTGAGAGAAATACTGTAGCACTTAGAATATACCTCCATATTCTGAGCAAATGGATCCTTTGGATCACACAATGTTGAAGATATTCGATGGTTGCCACGGAAACATCGCTGACTTATATTCTGGGGGACTGGAAATGTCTGCCGAATGATTGTTAACCTTCCAATTGACCTTCTTACAAGTTCCTGAACATCCACATCATTTATTTCCTATAAGATAAAAAATGGAAGGATTAGAAATGCTATAATAAATAATAAATAGAAACACAAAACTATTAAAGAGTTGTTATCTGTAAATGCTAAGAAATTCATTACTGTAATGCATTTGCTAGTGCTTAGTACACATCCAAATAAAAACAATACATGTTCATTAAAATGATCAACTCATTTGTAGGTGTTGTTTGTATGTTAAATTATATCATTAAAGCCTAAGTAATTCTAAATGGAGCAATTGATTAAATGCACTTTATTTAGGAATTTTGTATTATATTGAACACTTTAGAAAATATTTGTCTAAACATTGAAAAAGGTCATAAATTAAGTGCATTTCAAGGTACTTTGAGTACCCAGAAGAGAGTTGCAATGTAAGCATAATATATATTGTTCTTAGCAATGAAAAATGGGGCTTTTAAATAAAGCAAGTAGAGAAAGTAAGAGACATTTAAAAAAAGATGTTCCTAATTATTTCTTAGAACTACTGGTATTAACTCATACATTTCTCTTGGTAAAGAACAGATTAAACAAAGTGTTCCAAAAGATGAAACATTTTGTATTAATACAATGTGAACCAGGATAGGTAAATGAAAAAGAATACCCAGTGTTCTTTTTCCAAATCGATGTTATTTTGCATATGAGTATTTGCCAAACTCAAAGAACATATTTTTCTACTTCCTTCTCCCCCCACTTCCTAACTCCAGACTTAAATTTTAAGGCTTGGCTCAATCATGGATGTAGAAGCAATAAAAATGAAATAATATTTTTACAACTTAACATCTGTTCTAACTGGAATTAGTCAGACTACAAGTGATCAGAATAAATTTTAGTTTGAAGGCAGTCTTTACTAAAGCAGTTTGTTCTTCACAGTGTCCATTCGGGACATTTCAAACCAATGAAGCCTTTGCAATTAACATATTATTGGTTTCAGTAGATTCTTATGGTAACAGAAATAAAAGATTTGACATAAGATAAATTTTGGACTGCAGTGAGAATTTCGGTTTTGATTCAAAGAATCATTACAGAGTAATGAAAAAGAAATGGACTATTTATTTACAGGTATAAGTTGTCTTCTTTTCCTTTCTAGATTAATTACATATTATTCCTAAAGCCTACATTAGAGCTTTAAAACTCATTCCTTATTTTTTCA
This sequence comes from Panthera uncia, assembly GCF_023721935.1. NCBI lineage: Eukaryota > Metazoa > Chordata > Mammalia > Carnivora > Felidae > Panthera > Panthera uncia. Next base: position 131,874 of record NW_026057929.1, read on the forward strand.
ACTTTACAAAATACAGATTTTCTGAAAATAAAACAAACCTGCCATCAGCTGTATCCAGTATAATATCATGGATTTCTGGTCAACTAATCCTTAATGTACCATGAAAAATGTTTTTTTCTCATTTAAAATGCCATCTTTTATCCTTCAGTTTGTGTAATTTCACTAGCCATCAGGAACACTATCTGACAAAAGGCAGGTCACCTTTTAATTATCTATCATCCACTCACAAAGCGGAATTAAGCAGTGTCTTATCAACTCTATTTTAAGCCTGAAGTTTAACCAGAGGTCTTTTCAAATTAATTAATATTGCTACTGAGTATCTTTACATTTTTTTATTAATTTTTTTAATTTTTTTATTTATTTTTGCGACAGAGAGAGGGCATGAGCAGGGGAGGGGCAGAGAGAGAGGGAGACACAGAATCCGAAGCAGGCTCCAGGCTCTGAGCTGTCAGCACAGAGCCTGATGCGGGGCTCGAACCCACAGACTATGAGATCATGACCTGAGCCGAAGTTGGACGCTTAACTGACTGAGCCACCCAGGCACCCCTCTTTACAATTTTTTTAATTCCATGTCGCACAGACAGGAATTTTCATTTAAAAGACAGTAAGAGGTTCTATCACTTTTCTCAGATTAATAACTAAGTTTTCATATATATGTGGTCTTTTTTTCTTTTAGTAATACTAAGACTTATCAACATGTTGTCAAACAGCACCATTTCTACCTGCTCCAACCATGAGCACATTAGTATAAAAACATACATTAACTCTCTACTATATATTTGACAAAATACTAAATACATTATGTGTTGTCTCATTTTCTGCTAAAAACTACATTCTGGTTCAGATACTATTATTCTTACTTTATAGATAAAGAACCAGAGAAATTCCAAAGTCTTCATTCAAAATATTCTTTATTCATGGTATGAATGTCACCAAAGACACTCTCTAAAGTAATTATACAATCCATATCTCCTTACGGGAATTATTTAGATTAATATTCATGAATGATAGGAATTAAAACTATAAAGATATATTATTCTAGTATTTAACAGCCTGATGATTCTATAAGGAATAATAGAATAATCTATCATGAGCCAAAGTCTTTAAGAGGACTATTTTCAAGCCCACAAAAAGAGATGATTACCTTTTACAGGTTTTGAAAGCTGAAGTTATCAGGAGTCTAAGCGACTAAACTATATCTGAGGAAATGTCAATTTAAGTTGAATATATTTTGCCTATTATTATTTGGGGAAGGGAAAAGGAAGTAATTTTCTGGGAGGAAAGAATCTGCCATTCTGAATGAAGGTAACAGACAGTTTGTCTCAAAAAATTCACTTGCAGTTTTAGTTTTGACACCTGATCTCAAAACTAGTTTGATAGTGATATGAAAACTTGATTAGGCAGCTATTTTATATTTACAGAACTTTACTTCTACATTTCAAAAGGTGCATTTCAAGAGTGACAGAGGCAATGCTATGTAAACACTGAAAGTCAAATGAAAATCTATTAAGAGATCCTTTTAAATGAAAAAAATTCATAAGTAAACTTCCATATTAAAATATGGACTATTGTATAATCTGTTAGAATCTACATTGTTCTAATACTCTGAACTTTAAAAAAAATGTTTAAGCCCCCATATTTTAAAAAGGAACCACGTGAAGAACCAGTTCAAATACTCACTCTCCCAAGCCTCCAGGGCCTCCAAATTATACTAATTCTCTATAAAGATATACAGATATGTTCTGAGTTTTAAAAAACTTAAAGAGGCTGAAAAATAAAATTTTTGTCCTTTTTGTATTCCTTATATGAGTACATTTATGAAATAAGAATTAATATTGCAATAAAATTTAAAAATATGTTTTGTTGTACTTAAATTCTGTCTGTACTTCTTTGGGAGCAAAGCATATAGTCTTTTTTTTACCCCCAAAATAATGTACTTAGATAATAAAAAAATTGCTGAGATTCAAGTCAATATATTCAAGAAAATATTCTTATTCACTTTGTTGTGATA